>NW_024096753.1:600000-899353 GCF_016545835.1 Crotalus tigris | reverse complement strand
GCAATCTACTGAGGCCATCAGCATGGCCCATTTCTGTCCCAGGCTTGTGGAGTAATGAAAAATAATATGCAGACAAGAAAATAGACCACCTAAGCATTCTAGGGGAAATGATGTGGGGAGTCTGCTTACGTGTGGTAAACAGTCCCAGCAGAGGCTTATGGTCAGTGAAGACCGTGAAATGCCTGCCATATAGAAAAACGTGGAATTTTTTAATTCCAGCAACAACAGCCAGAGCCTCCCTGTCTATCTGAGCGTAGTTGCGCTCGGCAGAAGACAGTGTTCTGGAGTAGTATGCAAGAGGAACCTGAGGTCCATCAGACCTGAGGTGACTCAGGACAGCTCCAACCCCGTAGGGGGATGCATCACAAGCGATGCACACAGGAAGAGACTCGTTGAAAGGTGCAAGAACACTGTTAGAAGTGAGCAAGGCCTTGACTTCTTTAAAGCAAGCCTCATGTGCTTGTGACCACAGCCACACAGCTTGTTTGTCTAGTAGCCTGTGAAGAGGCTCAGCTACACTAGCTTTATGTGGAAGAAAAGAATTGTAGAAATTCAGGAGGCCTAAGAAGGCCTGAAGTTCAGCCTTAGACTTTGGCCTGGGTGCTTCTAAAATAGCAGTTAGTTTGGATTCGGCAGGATGAATCCCAGCAGCATCGATTTTGAATCCCAGAAATTCAGTAGAAGGCACCCCCATCTTGCATTTGTCTTTTCTGAGCTTGAGGCCTGATTTCCTGAATCTTAACAGGACAGCCCTAGCCTTCGTCGGCCCAGACACACATGCTGCAATGTTGCCCTCTGTTTGCGAAGCCCTGGCAGTTAGCGGAGCGGAACTGGCAGTCGGTTCTCCTGTGGCGACCTCCACAGCCGATGCACTTGAGCGGAGCTGAAGAGCTTTCCTTCTGATTTTCTCCCTTCGCGGGGTGTAGACGGTCGACTTCTTCGTCCGGATCCTCCTCGGAGTTTCGTCGGACGTCTTCTTGGCGCACGGACGCACCCTCTGCACTGCTTCTGATCGGCCGCATGTTCTTGACGGCGCCGCCTGCTGCTTCTTCCGCGGTGGCTTCCCTTAAAGCGTCTTGGAAGGATAATTCTTCCTTAGCGAAAAGTCTCTGTTGTAGCTCTCGATGCCTCAACCCGCAAACGAATCGGTCCCTCAGTCGTTCCTCGAGGTCCTTGAACTCGCAGGGCTTGGCGGCCTTCCGTAACGCGGCGATGTATTCCTTGGCTGACTCACCGGACAGTTGATCCCTCTGTTCGAAGGTGTGGCGCCATGAGATAACGGACACCTTGGGTTGGAAGTGCTCTTTCAGCAGCTTCTTCAGGTCTGCGTAGCTTACAGACTCTACTGGAACAGGTGCTACAAGATTTTCTGCGATTTCGAAGGCGTCTTGGCCGCAAACGCAAAGCAGGGTGGCGGCCTTCAAGCTATCGTCCCTCACTTGGTTTGCCTTGAAGTAGTTCTCCATTCGGGATACGTAGGACTCCCACCGCTCTGGATGTGAGACGTCGAATTCCGAAAGCCTTCCGATTTTCGCCATCTTTGGATCTTCAGGAGACGGGTCTATCAGCCAGCCTAACCCCGAATGCGCACCGGATTGGCGGGCAGCTGCCGAGTCGACGCCGTTCCTCTTCCGCCGCTCAGGACTCCTTGGGTAAGCTTACACTTCTTCCTTTCCAGGTAGTGCAAGGCATCCCACCTTCGTCGCCAGTGTTGCGTCCTTGGCGGGAAAACAGACACGAGAAGCAGCTGGAGTCCTCAGGTTCTTTTATTCAGCGTTCAGCCTACAGGAAGATGGCTTCGGCTCAGCCCAAACGCCTCGCAGCCCCTTATATAGGCAACTCCCGGGTAAATGGGTTACTTTTCCCGCGCCAGCACACGCGCATGCGCACGGCGCTGGCGACAGCCTGTCTGGTCCCGGGCAGCTTTGCACCTGCCCGGGACTGCCTGCAACGCCCGAGCCGTTTGCAAGGCTCGGGACATAACAGGCAGCATGAAGACATTTTGCACATACTCCTTTTATTCCAAATAAATTTATGAAATCCATTTTGGGCTGTTTATAAAAAATAAAGATAAGATTTTTTTAAAAAATGTAAAAAATCATCTTCAAGTGCTGCTTTTAATTTTTGACATTTTCCATGTTTTTGGCTCTGTATCCTTTCCTGAAATGTTATTGATCATACTATTCTATTCTTTGCCAGGAGTGGTATGAGGGCCTAGGCCAGGGGCCTGCAACCTTGACAACTTGAAGACTTGTGGACTTCAGCTCCCAGAATTCCTCAGCCAGCATAGCTGAAGAATTCTGGGAGCTGAAGTCCACAAGTCTTCAAGTTGTCAAGGATGCAGACCCCTGGCCTAGGGTGAAGATTTTCATCTCCCATTCAGAAGGTTGAGAGTTCAATCCCAGGTAGCAACAGATGTTTCTCTCTGCAAGAAAATGCACATAGGTATCAGGAAGGGCATCCAGCCAGTAGCAATAGCACCTAGACTTATATACCACTTTACAGTGTTTTATAACCCTCTCTAAGCAGTTTACAGAGTCAGCATATTGCCCCCAACAATCTGGGTCCTCATTTAACCAACCTCAGAAGGTTGGAAGGCTGAGTCAACCTTGAGCTGGTGAGAATTGAACTGGATTGAGCAGTGAGTTACCTTGAAGAACTGCAATCTAACCACTGTACTACCATGGCTTAGTAAATGCTCAGCTCCATGACTCACCCAACCCCACCTCCAGGCAAGAGATTACAGGTTTGTAAAAAGAATATGCAGAATATGCCTGATGCGGAACAACTCGATGTGAGGAGCCTGGCGCAGAGGCAGGAGGCTATATGAGCAGCTACCTTCCCAATCTCCTGCTATTCTAACTCTGATGACGCCGGCAGTTTTTTGGCTGGACGAAAGCTTAGTAACTCTTTTTAATCACAGGCCTGTTTATATTAAACAGGCTGGTTTATTATATCCTGGTGTTCATTTTTTCTTTTATTTGTTAGCATAATGCCCAGGATTCGCATTTTTAGTATTTTAAAAGATATATATCTTTTATCCAAATTTTAGATCCTTTACCATGCCAGATACAAGGGAAGTAACATGTCAGTCTTGTTTTCATTTGGAATGAATGGAGATGGCTTGGGATTCACTCTCAATGGTTGGTGTCTTAGATCCAGTGTGTTGTGTAAATAGTTCAGTATTAATCTTTAAAATTCAAGCAGGCTTTTACTCTCACACCTGCAAAATCAATTACTATTTGCCTAAGTGGTTGCTTTAAAAATTGCAAATAAATTATATCATGCAAATAAATTATATCACTTGTTTTAGAATTCATGGGAATATTTGTAGATTATGCTATTCACTTTTTCTAATCACCATCTATGTTTTATTCACCACTTATTACAATTGCCTCAGTGCTTTTTCATTATACTAGTCCATATTAATCATGTATTGCTAATGTCAAGCACAGGGGAGCAAAGACTAAGCACTTAAAAATATATAAATAACTAAAGTAGTAAGGATGTAGCTTGACTTTTACTTGGATGAGAGTCTGCAGAATTAGATCACATATATCTTAAGGTTTGTCAGATTATTAGAGGGCAAACCTGTAGAATTAAATGTTGCTGAAGACTGTTGTTATTCATTGCTCTATTTGATGGAAGTATTTTAAGGGTATGCAAATCCCTTGAAAGTAAGCTTTGGAATCGCAAAGAAAGAAACATTTTTTTTGAATTGTTAAACCTATGGTGTCTTTTCCCAGGCAGCTCCCATGATATATGTAGAGATAGCCAGAAGCAGTTATATGAGTCTGGGAAAAATAGATTAGTCTGCTTTAATATTTCAAAATGCAATGTTTTGAATATACTTTTACAGAATATTTTCCACCCAAAGAAAGGGAGCAGCTGCAAATCAAGATATGTGAAATATTTCAAATTTTACACTAGAAAAATCGTGGTTTGTTATGTGCTGTGATGACTTCTTTGCTTTAGTTAGAAACACTACTTTATATTGTTGTTGTTAGTTACGAAGTCATGTCCGACCCATCGTGACCCCATGGACAACGTTCCTCCAGGCCTTCCTGTCCTTTACCATCTTCTGGAGTCCATTTAAGCTCACACCTACTGCTTCAGTGACTCCATCCAGCCATCTCATTCTCTGTCGTCCTCTTCTTCTATTGCCCTCAATCTTTCCCAGCCTTAGGCTCTTCTCCAGTGAGTCCTTCCTTCTCATTAGGTGGCCAAAGTATTTGAGTTTCAACTTCAGGATCTGGCCTTCTAAAGAGCAGTCAGGGTTGATCTCCTCTAGGACTGACAGGTTTGATCGCAAAGAAATTCATAGATTGGGTTCACAGATCCTAATGGTGAAGGATTAGGCTAGAAACCAGGAAACTGGGAATTCCAGTCCTGATTTAAGCAATTTCTCCCTCTTATACTCCAGTGAATTAGGGAGACATCTGTGTGAGCCTCTTCCAACTGTTGCCTTGTTGCCCTGGACTTTTAAAAAAATGTTTCAATCTCTTTGCCTAATTCTTTCATATTCTATCAAGATACTCTCCCTTACACTCTGCAGAATGTTACTGGGATATTGATCTATTTCAGACCTCATTGAGTTATGTTGTTTTTTTCTATACGCAATTCCAGCAAAGTTTCTTTATATCCTCTTTTCCTCCAAGGCAATTTACACTGCACTACCTTCTTTCCTGTTGCCACAACCATAGCAACTTAGTGAGAAAGTTTGTGTTGAGAAAGATGACTGGTACATATTCATCCAATAGTTTCCATAGCTAACAATGGGCTAGAACAGGAGTCCCCAACCCCTGGTCCGTGGACCAGTACTGGGCTGTGGTATGCTAGCAACTGGTCTGCACAAACAAGCAAAGCCCCATCCACAGAATGCAGGCAGCACACAAAACCACACACCCTCCAGTCGGCAGGAAAACCTCTCTCCATGGAACCAGTCCCTGGTGCCCAAAAGGTTGGGGACCTCTGAGCTAAAAGATGAATCTCTCCTGTCCTAGCTCAACACTTTAAACATAACACCAGCTTTCAGGTTGTTCAAAAGACTACATTTGTTGATATACGTCTGCTCAGCTGTTAAAATATTTGGAGAAAAATCCTTCTTTCAGTTTATTTCCACCAGAGCATATTCTTCAGAGATTTGAGTAAGACTTACCTTTGTGGGTATTCCCAGGTTTTCCAACTACCTAGTAAAGGAAGTCAACCTAACCCCTTCCACTATCAGATAAACAATTCTTGGCATCCAAATAGATCTTTTGCTAAGAATTTTAAAAGACATGGCCATGTTTTTAACTGAAGTTTTAAATTATGGCTTATTTTATTTTGATTGTTCATTTTCTATTTTGAAATAAAATGGATAGATAAATAAAATGTAAGGTATTTATCACGACTGACTACATCTTTACTCCATACTTATTTTCTCTTGGACTAGAAAACAGCCAGAAAATAGTTGCACTATAGAAATAGCAGAAGTCAGGTGTACATTGGATGCAGATATAGCCTTCAAGACTGATCTTCATTTCTTGTTTGTTTGGGAAACATAACACTGAAAAACTTAGTAAGCAATGCTTCCAAAGATGAAGAAATGGGGATGCTCTTTTACTGTAACAACAACAACAACAACAATAATAATAAGCCTTCCTGATATACTAATTTCAGTGCATCTTCATCATTGTTTTTCAGATATTCTTCCAAAGCCATTTTTTCTTCTTCAACCATCTGGTGTACTTGTAGCATTCCACGCCCACCTATTTGCCTTGGTAGATAAAGTCTGTCAATGTCACTGTGTGGATGAAGGGCATGATTCATTGTCATTATTTTTCTGGTCCGCCTATCCATTGCTTTTAGTTCTGTCCACTATTCCAGCTGTGTACCTAATGACTGGAATTGCCCAGATGTTGATTGCCTTTATGGTATTTCCTCCATTGAATTTGGACTTTAAGATCTTCTTCATTCTCTTGATGTATTCACCTCTAATCTTTTTCTTGACTTCAGTGTGCTTGATGTTATCAGCTTGAAGGATACCCAAGTATTTGTAGTAATCTTCCTCATCCAGACTCTTAATGTTATTTTCGTGGGGCATCTTGATTCCTTCAGTTTTCACTACTTTTCCTTGTTTGATAGTAAGTGTGGCACATTTGTCCAAGCCAAACTCCATAACAATATCTTGGCTATATATGAAGATGCACTGAAATTAGTATATCAGGAAGGCTTACTGAGTATTGGAGAGACCAAACTGGCCTACAAGAAAGACCAAATGAAGAACAGAATAGAGGCATGGGAAGACAAAACACTACATGGCACTACATTAGTCAATTGCAAAAGGCGGCCTTACTAGGAACTGCTTCCATCCTGCAATGATATCTGTAATACCATCAAACATCCACATCTGCCTATCCCAGGTCCTGGGTAAGGACTCGATAGGTAGACAAAATGCCAAATCCAGTCTGAACATCTGGCTGACTGTGTGATGATCCATAATAATAATAATGTTGGAAGAAAGGGGGAAAAAGAGACCATTCAGGCTTTAACAAATCTTTTACACTCAAAAATATTATGAAGGATTTATTTGTGTTCTGTGTCCAAGGCAATCAGAGTATAATCCAACAGCATGGTTTCATAAGTTAGAGCCTTTAAGAACTTTCATCAGTCAACTTTCCCACCATCTTTTATTTTCTACAGATATTGGCATTACTTACAGAGTGGCAAATATCTTTCAGTCCATGAAAACCTTGCCAACAGATGCATCTGTCAAAGCTTGGGTTTGAATCTGAGCAGTGACTTATTTGTTGCAGGATTGGTCTCAAGCATTTTTACAGAGAGGTTTCCACAATTAATGAAAATTCTTATCAGCCTTTCAGAATGCAATTGTCATTCCCTTCTATCTAGGAGCTCCTCCATAACTTTAACACACAGAAATCCAAATAACATTTAATATTATGGTTGATCACACAATAATCCAGTTGTTTAGACTGAATTTGGCATTTTGTCCAGCCATCAATTCATTCCCAAAGACCTGGAATAGGCAGATGTTGTTGCTTAATAAAGTATCATTGCAGGATATAAGCTGTTCCAAATAAAACTGCCTTTTCCAACTGACTACTAGTGATTTTGTTAGTGTTTTGATGGTGTTCAATGCTGCTGTTTCAAACTGCACCCAGGGTGCCTATTACTATTGATACCATGTTTGCTTTCTTTTGCCACATTCATTCTACTTCTATTTGCAGGTTTTGCATTTTGTGATTTTTCTCCAGTTCTTTCTCTTCTGTTCTGCTGTCTCCGGGTACTGCTACATCCCCTATCCAGTTTTTTTTTTTTTTGTTCTTCTTATCAACAATTGTTAAATTTCTTTATAAATCAGGTACGTTATGACACTTTATCAACTTGTATTCAAAAACCTCACAATATGCTCATTTTTTCAACAATATGTTCCCACCAATCTTTAATTACTGGTACATGGTAATTTTTACAGGTGTTCCAGTGAATTATTTTGGCAATTGCATTATGCCATTGTTTATAATCAGTTTGTGTGATCTTTAATGTGTGAGCATTATTATTATTCATTCCTTGAACAAAGTCATGTATTTCAGCTCATGTTAATTTCTGTGAAAATGTTCTGAGAGACATCATTTGGCCTTTGTGTTTGGGTATTCACAGGGAGGACTTCCTTGATCTTTTTCTTATTTGCTTTTTTCATTCTTCAAGTACTTGAAGTGGAAATCAGTTTCTTGAGAAAACCAACTGTAGTTTTGCCCGGGGCTTTTTTTCTCATAGAATTCCCAGAATGGAGTTCCAGCATCTTTTTTGGATGGAACCTTGTAGGGTAGGCAAGGCGGGTTGTATGACATGTGTGAGTTCCAGCACCTTTTTTTTTTTTTTTTTTAGAAAAAAAGCACTGGTTTTGCCCGTGAAAGACAAAGTTCCACTTATAAGGTTTTAGATCTAAGGAGAAAATTAGAAATCACTTCACAGCTAAACCCACATTTCTAGTGACTTTTAATTTTTGCTAATTGTTCTTATATGTAAATGGGATTAACTGGAGAAAGGTCTTTTCAGAAAGAACTATTTTAAGGGGGTGCCTCACTTGAAATATTTCACCTCTAGCGGGCAACCTCTGCATAGTGAACGTGGGGAGAAAAAGGGCATAAATAGATAAAACTGGATTCAATTAAGCAGTGCTTTTCATATGTTCTTTTATTTTTCTTTCAAGAGCTGAAATTATCTTACAAGTCTTTCCTCAAGACAAGAAAGCTATTATTGCTTCAGGAACAGAATTATAGTTCCATTTCGATTAGGCTAACAATTTACAAACCTGACCCAAAACTCCCTATGGGACGTCTTTCCTTGAATGTAGGTGTCTGCTTTTATACCAAGTATACTGTTTCTGTCAAGGAGAAAGAGAATTCTCTCCCTTCTACTTGTTCCCAATGCAGGCTATCTCCTCACTTGTCTCTCCCAATACTTGAAAACTGCGATTGCAGCTTGCCGAATGCAAAGGATGCTAAGGAATGTAATTTTCCCAAAGTCAGTGATAAATGTATATTTCCCAAAATTACGGTGTCTGGAAATTGTGGGTGTGATACTCTAGCACAGGGGTGTCAAACTGCCAGCCTGTGGGCTGGATGCGTCACATGGAAGCTACGCCCACCCCATTGCCGGCAATGGCAAAACCGGCCCGATGCATTGCGCGACGTCACGTGACATCACGAATTTGACATGCCTGCTCTAGCAAATATCACAAGTTGAGAGAGAAGAGTGGTCTAGAAATGTGAAATATAAATGAATAAATGTAAGCATAGATGTTCAGATGTTCAGCTTCAGTTCAGTTTTTATAATCAATAAGCCTTAGGAGAAGAAAATCTGAAAACAGGACAGTCTTATATTTGAAATAATTATTTAAATACTTTCCAAATACCCAAGAATAAAACTTAATTAACTCTAAGTATTTTTAAAGCATATACTTGTGATGTAGGTTTGTTTCCAAATATGGAGTTTAGTCTTGGGATTTAGGAATAGATTTAAACATAAAATTTGATGACACTTAGGCATATATTTAGGCTTGGGGTTTAGATTTAGTCCTGTGGGAAGTCAGTCCCCCCCAGAGAAGGAAATTTTAAAAGAGCAGAAAAATATATTTCCTCCCAGGATCCTAAAGAGACAGAAAAGCATGCCAAGTTTTTCTTAATGGCCCCAAGTCTGCCTCCCCCAAGCAGAAGCCAGCTGTGTACAAATGCAGATGTAAACCATCAGGAAAGTTGGAGGTTGGAGATTAGGAAGACAAAGATCTAAAATCTGCATACCCCACCTGAGACACAACATGGTAGGATTAACTCACAAAGGCCAAAGGGCACACCCAAACTCAGGTCAGAATAAATGACACAGGAAATAGCCTCAAAACAGGAACAGGAAATAACTCAAAAGGTTTCAGAGGGTATAAAAACCTACTCCCTACATGTGTTCAGTCCTTTTTTCTCTCCTCTTTGCTGCCAGAACCATCTTCCTGTCTGGCTCTCCTCTCCAATAAACTACAACCTTCTTCCCAAAGCAGTTGCCATGTTTATTCCCAGCTTGGATGAGCCAAGATGAAGACTTTCCTTCCAACAGTCCTAGAACATTTTTAAGGTTGTGATTAAAGTACAAATACAGTACAGTAAAGTACAAATTTATTTATTTGTTTAAAAGATTTGAATGGCCTCCCATCTTAAACAGAATTCTGGGTGGCTCACAACAATAATAAAACCCAGGAACAATAAAACCAGAAACCATAAAAATGTAAAAATGCTTCAGTCATCCTCTTGGGATACTTGCCAACCAATTCCAGGTGTCTTCATTTGATCCCAGTGCCTGGGTAAAAAGTGACATATCTGGCAGGTGGGGTCACTACAGATAGAACTAGAAAGCCAGTTTGATGTAATGATTAAGGCACTGTACTAGAAACCATGAGAGTGATGTGTTCTAGCTGTGCCTTAGGCACGAAGTCATCTGGGTGACCTTGGATCATTTTCACACTCTCTCATCCTAGGAAAAAGACAATAGCAAATCTCTTCTGAAATCTGCCCAATATATATATATATATAGGGCTTATTCCACACAGTTTCCAGGTGTCAACAATGAATCAAAGGCACAATATCTATCTGTCTGTCTGTCTGTCTGTCTGTCTGTCTGTCTGTCTGTCTGTCTATTACTTTAGGTATATTTATAGATATATCACAGAGAGAGATAGAGAATGTAGAAGAATGTTCAGGGAAAGTCAAATCATCTAACCCAGGGGTGTCAAACTGCCGGCCTATGGGCCAGTTTCATCATACCGAAGCCGCGCCCACCCCATTGCCAGCAATGCAAAAAGAGTCATGATATGTCACGACACATCATGTGAGTTTGACACCCATGATCTAACCTGTTATATTGGTAATTTATTAGTGACTATGACTAGTCGCAAAAGAATGGTATAAATGCAAAGGCTGCACTTTTGAAAAGTTTTCTAGAGAAAACCACTATTTCATTCTGACTGTGAAGATCTTGGAAAAGCTGAGGTGGGTGAAGCAGAATTTAAGAAATCAGAAGAATAAGATGCTAGGATAGAGACTGAGTGACCATCAACAAAAGTAATTGAGCTAAAAGCAAAACATCTGGAAACTGCACTGCCAACAGATTAGGTTAAAAAATTACTCAATCTTGAGTCAAGTAGGAAAGGGAAAGTAAAATAATATAGTCAAGCACTAGATGAATTCATTTACCTTGTTGAGTTTGAATCTTAAATGCTATTATGGCTACCTCCTATACTGTGTTAAAATATATTATCTCTATAAAAGTTATTAATTAACTGTGTAATTGGGGCAACATCTCTAACATAATAATCCCTTTAATGACCAAACAAAATGACACAAAAATATTCTTCATCAGTCAGAATGTTGCAAAAAGCTGGGGAAAGCAAAACAATCAAGACTGTAAGCTAGTCACCAAGCCTGCCACTGAAAGTCACCTTCAAAGCAGTGGCTGTAGAACACATGCTTCAGACAGTGATCAGTGTCAGGTTAATTATGTTATGGACCAATATGGCCTTCATTATTCTTTATGTTGTTGACATTGTTCTTTGTGTTCCACCTTTAGTAACAACTAAATCTGACATCCTGATTTCCACCACCCGTGTAATTGCTTTTCCATTCTCTCCATACAGTTAGCTGACTGGGACTTTATGGAAGTTCAAAGAAGATGACAGAATGACTGAGAATAATGGATGATTTAGTCAAGGCAGTTTGGAAAACAAAAGACAGTCACTTGATGGCAGTAATGAGAAGCACAGAAAGACTAAGTCAGCTCCTTTGCTCTTCACTCCTCCCTCTCACTGTGTGCAGGCTACAACTTGTGTCATGACAGCTTTCTTAATAACCAGTTTTTCCAGTGGATGAATCTGGGACTCTTTTGTTCATCTATCAAGTGGTCAAATTCTCTGCATTTGATTGTCTTGGTGGAATTGTACTTAATAAAGCTGTTTCTTTCAGGAACCAATTCTACGTTTATTCCACCCATTAACACTTTCTTGCTGCATGATTTCCTCTGAGAAAGCATACTTTAATTTTGTCTCTGCAGCAACGTTCATGCTGAAGATTTTCCTTGCTATTTCTTCAGTTTTTGACAGATTCAAATCATAAAAGGGGGAAAAAATAAAGCCTCTCAAGCATGGATAAAATATAAGAATATTGGACCAAATCTTTTTTTATGGAAGAAAAATACTGAAATACTGAAAGTGTCCTGAGTTTGTACTATCTTTAGCAAAAACAAGTCATGCTGAGTTTCTTTATGAATTGTGCTGTGGATGTTCACAATTTTTCAATTTTATATAAATGACAGTTTAATGTTATATCATGTTCTAGTGTGTTATATTATGTTCTAGTGGCAAACACAGAATGTACTTCAAAAACAGCAATATATATAAAAAAGAACAATAATAAAATCTTCTATCAGTGTTCCCAACAATTTTAAAAGATACATGGAAATTGCAAGCAATAAATAATTGCATTCATTTATTTGCAAACCTATGTGCCTAGTCTCATTATTTAGTTACATGAATCAGTTGTCAGTAACACATATTGCATTGCATTAAAGCACAAGGCATTCAAGTTATCAATCATCTTAAATCATACTAATCATGATCAATGATCATATTAGATGTGATGTAATATCTACAGAGAGAGGCTAAAAGGAAAGAGGGTCCTTGCCTCCTCTGTAATGTAATGACAGAAACGCCTATAAATGTGCTTTTGAAGAAGGCCTCTATATTTAGCAAGGTTCATTAAATGAAAGGGAGTGCTTTTATGAGTAGGTCTTAAACCATATATGGTTTTAAAACAGTGGTTCTCAACCTGTGGGTCGGGACCCCATTTGGGGTTGAATGACCATTTCACGGGGATCGCCAAACAACGCAGTCCGCCATTTTTTCCCCCTTTTCCTTAGCTGTGCTACTCCCTTTTATTCTATTGGCTTTTGAAAGCCAATAGAATAGACTCTCTTGAATAAGTCTTAATTCTATTGGCTTTCAAAAGCCAATAGGAATTGTCCAGGCTGTCTCTGCCCTGCTGAGCCTGCCAAAAGTCCCATTCTGCAAACGGTGCTGCACCAGTTGAGTAGTGCTCGACTTACGACCGGTTGAGTAGTCCTCGACTTACGACCGGTTGGGGGTCACGGCATTAAAAAGGTTGAGAACCATTGTTTTAAACACTTCAGAGCTGTGGTTTTCAAGAAAAATAAGAGCAGTAGTGTGGCTTTCTGTTTACAAAGTCTGTGCAAATAAGAAAAAAAATTAACTTCTGCACAGGATATCTAAATCATTAAGTGTGAGTTTCTGCTGTATATATAAGTATTTTATGTGTACATTTGTGCACTATGCAGTTTGTCACATAAAACAGGAAGAATAAATTAAAATTCAATCCAGAAAAGAAAGACAGATCATCAATAGCAAATCACTCTTAGGCTGTGTGATTCAAATTCTGTGTGGAAGCCTAGCAGTGCTTCTTCATCTGACACAACTCAATTGTCAGTTGTCAATTCCAAGTGGTCTCTGCTTTCAGAAAAAAATGCTAAGACACAATTTTATATAAAAACTGAGTTCAAAGTACTCGACTGCAGTTTTGATGCATGTCAAAAATCACCAAAACCTAAGTAAGATAAATCTTATTTATGATTGCGGAGGACACCATATCCTATAAGAGGTTCTTAAAAATGCAGAAATAGCTTAATAATGACAATTGACAATAGTTTAAACTATTAGCTTCTGCTGTGTATCAAATATTTTAATCATCATTCTCTGCTATAGTTTTTAGCTACTTGAAAGAAAAGTGAAATCTCTGAAGAGTGGGGAAATGATGGGAAATCATATTAAGGTATTTTTGGTTCATTGAACATATCCAAAATTTACTTTCTAGTCTTAAAAAAAAGTCAGCATCTTTCTGCTCAAATTAAGTCATGTGGTTGTTATGGGGAAAAAATGGAGAATGGAGTATTAGATATTTGAGTAGATAGATGATAGATAGATAGATAGATAGATAGATAGATAGATAGATAGATAGATAGATAGATAGAATATAGAACTTTTTAAATTCTAGTATGATTTAGGCATTTAGTTATTATTAGAAATGTATATATTGTATATGTAACTGTATATATACATACATCACAACTTTCTACTGAAGAATATGTTCAAACTCCTTTATTAAAAAGGAAGCAAATAAACAAGAGGTATAAAATGTAGAAACAAATAGTTACAACCAAGCAGTATATATTGTAGTTGTGATATAATCTTAATTATAGGAGAAGTGAAAAAACAGAGACTTTCTGTGAAGGTATGTGCAATATTTTCATAACTAAAGTAGGCAGGACAGGGCAAAAAACTGGATGGGATAAGATAAAAACTTATGTAATTTAAATCAAATGTAAATGTTGTAGGTATTGAAGTAAAGATTCACACAAAAAAACATTCAAGGGAAACCTAATTCTGATTTGTCAATCAAATTTAATCTGCCAGTCTAGATTGTGGGCAAAGACAATTGAAGTCTAGGAAAGTCAAATGCTAAAGAGTTAATTAAGAGCAAAGTTTCCCATCAGCTAGACTTATAAAAAGAAGAGAGAACATTTTGTCTTTATTTTACTTTTACTTTTATGGGAAGAATTAAGTTATATTTACCTCTCTGGCTCCAAGCCATGTAAATAAAATAATAACAGAGTTGGAAAAGACCTTGTTCATCTAGTCCAACTCCCCACCCAAGCAGGAGACCCTACACCAGTGGTGGGATTCAGCCGGTTTGCACCAGTTCGGCAGAACCAGTAGCTAATTTTTTGTTGCCCAGGCCCAGAACAGACTTCCAGAAGCGGCATCCACACAGAGAACTGGTTGTTCACATATTTGAATCCCACCATTGCTTACACCATTTGTGATAGATGGCAGTCCAGTCTCTTCTTGAAAGCTTCTAGTGATGAAAATCCCACAACATCTGAAAGCAAACTGTTCCACGGGTTGATTTTTCTAACTGTCACAAAATTTCTCCTTATCTCTAGGTTGAATCTCTCCTTGATCAGCTTCCATCATTATTCCTTGTCTGGCTTCAGGTGCTTTGGAAAACAGGCTGATCCCCTCCTCTCTGTGACAGCCCCTCAAATATTGGAACACTGCTATCATGTCTCCCCTGGTCCTGACTTATGACTGTTATTCACACTTATGACCATTGTAGCATCTCTGAGATCATGTGATCAAAATGCAGACACTTGGCAACTGCTTCATATTTATAACGGTTGCAGTGTCCTGAGGTCATGTGATCACCTTTTGCGTGATCTGATAAGCAAAATCAATGGGGAAGCCAGATTCACTTAACAACCATGTTACTAATTTAACAACTGCAGTGATTCACTTAACAACCAGGGCAAGAAAGGTGGTAATATGGGGCAAAATTCACTTAATAACAGAAATTTTGGGATCACTTGTGGTCTTAAATTGAAGACTAATTGTAGTATATAGTAATATAAAGTAATAGGTGTTATGTCCCGAGCCTTGCAAATGGCTCGGGCGTTTGCAGGCAGTCCCGGGCAGGTGCAAAGCTGCTCGGGACCAGACAGGCTGTCGCCAGCGCCGTGCGCATGCGCGGGTGCTGGCGCAGGAAAAGTATCACATTTACCCGGGAAGCGTCTATATAAGAAGCTGGGAGGTTTTGGGAGCTGCTGAAGCCCTCTACTTGTAAGCTGAATGCTGAATAAAGGAAACTGAGAACTTCAACTGCTTCTCGTGTCTGCTTCCCGCCAAGGACTCAACACTGGCGACGAAGGTGGGATTGCCTTACACCGCCTGGAAAGGAAGAAGTGTAAGCTTACCCAAGTGAGTCCTGAGCAGCGGAACGGCGTCGACTCGGCAGCTACCCGCCAATCCAGTGCGCATTCGGGGGTAGGCTGGCTGATAGACCCGTCTTCTGAAGATGGCAAAAATCGGAAGGCTTTCGGAATTCGACGTCTCACATCCAGAGCGGTGGGAGTCATACGTAGCCAGGGTGGAGAACTACTTCAAGGCAAACCAAGTGAGGGAAGAGAGCTTGAAGGCTGCCAACCTGCTTTGTGTTTGCGGTCAAGACGCCTTCGACATCGCAGAAAACCTTGCAGCACCTGTTCCAGTAGAGTCTGTCAGATACGCAGATCTGAAGAAGCTACTGAAAGAGCACTTCCACCCCAAGATGTCCGTCATCGCATGGCGCCACACCTTCGAGCAGAGGGATCAACGGCCCGGTGAGTCGGCCAAAGAATTCATCGCCGCATTACGGAAGGCCGCCAAGCACTGCGAGTTCAAAGACCTCGAATAACGACTGAGGGACCGATTCGTGTGCGGGTTAAGGCATCGAGATCTACAACAAAGACTTTTCGCTAAAGAAGAATTGTCCTACCAAGATGCCTTAAGGGAAGTCACCGCAGAAGAAGCAGCAGGCGGCGCTGTCAAGAACATGCGGCCGATAAGAAACAGTCCAGAGGTTGCATCCGTGCACCAGGAAGACGCCCAAAGAAACTCCGAGGAGGATCCGGACGAGGAAGTTGACCGTCTCCACCCCACGACGGAAGAAAAACAGAAGGGAAGCTCTTCAGCTCCGCTCAAGTGCATCGGCTGTGGAGGTCGCCACAGGAGAACCGACTGCAAGTTCCGCTCCGCTACCTGCCGGGCATGCGGCAAACAAGGACACATTGCAGCGGTGTGTCTGGGCCGATGAAAGGTACAACCTCAGGAAGAACTGCGCCTGAAAGGTACCAGATTCCCCAGCCAGAATAGGGTAGGGTTTTGCGCTTCGCGAAGAAGCATCCTTAGGACAGGCACACACAAGCCCATTAAGAAAAAGCTGTCACTCAAGGTGAAGCTACAAGGGGTTCCATTATATATGGAACTAGACACAGGGTCTGCCTTTTCAATTATCTCCTTGCATACATTTAGAAGATTGTTCCGGTGTGAGGAACTCAAGCGCCAAGTTAAGCCTTCTGACATTGTGTTAACAGATTTCAAAATCAAGAGTGTGTGTTAAGGAAGGGAGGCCACCCTTAACGGGAATACAAAGCAGTTTTGACTAGCGTCCTTTCTTCAATCTTCTTCTGCTCTTCCACTTAGGCTCTTTTCTCTCTCTTATTGTTCTTCTTTTATCTCTCCTCCTTCTTTCTTCACTAGATCTCCTATCCTGCAATTTTCTTCCACTAGAATTATTAGTAGTAGGGGGTGAACGAACGAGTCTCATAGGACTCGATTGGTTTGAGGCCCTGGGGATACACGTCACAGGACTCAACAGTTTACAAACACTCGACCTACAGGAAGTCTGCAAAGAATTTGCAGATGTTTTCAGCCCCCAGATGGGCACATTCAAAGGACCCCTGTGTCCTTAAAGCTAGACCCCACTGTCACTCCCATTAGAATTAAAGCAAGAAGGGTCCCTTTTGCTTTAAAGAGTAAAATTGACACTGAGTTAGACAAACTGATTCAACAGGGAATCCTAGAACCTGTTGATTCCAGTCCTTGGGAGACCCCCATTGTCACGCCTCTAAAGGCAAATGGGGACATTTGCATGTGTGCTGACTACAAATGCACTCTGAATAAGGCATTGCAGCAACATGCCTATCCTGTTCCTGTGGTCAGTCATATTCTGGCCTCCCTCAAGGGGGGGCGCGTTTTTGCAAAGCTTGACCTAGCTCAAGGTATCAACAGCTGCCTGTTGATGATGATGCTGCTATAGCTCAGACTCTTGTGACCCACAGGGGAGCCTTTAAGGTACAACGCTGCGTTTGGAGTGAAGTCGCTCCCTGGGATTTTCAAGGTAATGGAAAACACACTACGGGTATACAAGGGGTTTGCCCCACTTTGATGATGTTTTAATTGCAGCGCAGACTCCACACACATTCATCGAAAGGCTAAGAGCTGTATGTTAAGATCAGGAAGTCAGGCCTCCAAGCTCAAAAAAGACCAAAAGCAAGATGGGGTGCCTTTATGAAATTCTTGGGGTCAAAATGATGACTGCTGATTCACCCTGCTGAATCCAAAAACAGCTATTTTGATAGCACATAGCGCAAGTCCAAGCCACGTCCGGCCTTCCTGGGCCTCCTGAATTTCTACAATTCTTTTCTTCCTCATAAAGCTAGTGTAGCTGAGCCTCTTTACAGGCTACTAGACAAACAAGCAGTGTGGCAGTGGTCACAAACACATGAGGCTTGCTTTAACAAAGTCAAGGCCTTGCTCACTTCTAACAGTGTACTTGCACATTTCAACGAATCTCTTCCTGTGTGCATCGCATGTGATGCGTCCCCTTACGGGTTAGGAGCTGTCCTGAGCCACCTCAGGTCTGATGGAACTCAGGTTCCTGTTGCATATTACTCCAGAACATTGTCTCTACTGAGTCGCAACACGCTCAGATAGGACAGGGAGGGCTCTGGTGTTTGTTGCTGGAATAAAAATTTCCACGATTTCTATTATGGCAGGCATTTCACGGTCTTACTGAATAAGCCTTCTGCTGGGGGAATGGTTACCACACGTAAGCAGACTCCCCAAATCATTTCCCCTAGAATGCTTAGGTGGTCATTTTTCTGTCTGCATATGATTTTTCTTTACTCCACAAGCTGGGAAAGAAATGGGCCATGCTGATGGCTCCATCGATGCTCTGCCAGTAGTAGAAGCTGACCCTGCGCAGTGTAACATTCTATCAATCCAAGCCTGCCCGAGCTCCCTCTTTGTTAGCAGGGATGTGCCGCTTGAAACAGGTACAGATCACACACTTTCACGTGTCCGTTCCTGGGTTTTGTCCGGTTGTCCTGAGCACTGCCCTAGTCCTGAGTTTCAGAGTTTCTGGTCCAAAAGAAACGAGTTGTCCCTTTCTCAGGGTTGTCTGCTTTGGGGAAACAGAGTTGTCATTCCCACCTCAATGAGGACTAGGGTCTTAGAATCCCTCCACGAGGGTCATCCTGGCATTATTCGTATGAAGGCTCTTGCACGCAGCCACTTGTGGTGGCCTGCTTTAGATAAGGATATTGAGGCTAAGGTGCATGCATGCCACCTGTGCCAACGATCTCGCCCAGAGATGCCCCAAGCTCCCGTGCATAAATGGGAGGAAATACAGTCCCCATGGTCTAGGGTGCACATTGACTACGCTGGGCCCTTTCAGGGCCAGTTCTTCTTGGTCCTTGTGGACAGCCATTCAAAATGGCTTGAGGTTGTGCCTGTCTCATCCACCACCACTGCAAAGACTATTCAGGTACTGAGGGGGATTTTTGCTGCACATGGGCTTCCAGATGTCATCGTGTCTGACAACGGCCCTCAATTCACTTCCTCCGAATTCCAAGCTTTCTTACAGGCTAACATGATTCGTCATGCCACGTCTGCACCCTTCCACCCATCCACCAACGGTATGGCTGAGCGTATGGTGCGCATCACAAAGGACGCCTTGAAAAGACTCACCTACGGGGACTGGCATCACAGGTTGGCTGACTTTCTCCGTTCTTATCGCACCACACCGTCCACTTCTACAGGGAGAAGCCCAGCTGAACTTCGCTGGGGGCGTCAACTTACTACTAAACTTGACCGGTTGCATCCGGACAGACTGCCTTCATCTACCTCACATCCTAGGGCACCTAGACAACTACTTGTGGGTGCCCCGGTTTGGGCTCGCAATTACGGCCCTGGTCATACCTGGGTCCCCGCTTCTATTTCCAGGGTCACAGGTCCTCTCTCCTACGAGGTTGCCCTGGACAACGGTCGTGTCCTGCGTCGGCACATCGACCAACTCCGCCCTAGGCGGGACTTTTCAGATGAGACTCCTGGGTCTTTTCCAGGGGGGGAGGGGGACCCTTTGGAGCAAAGGGAAGGGCACGAGCTGCTGCCCATCTCCACTGATGGAGCCACAAACGGCCCATCCCAGGGTTCCGCGAGAGCTCCGAACAAGAATTCTATGAGCCTACCTAACTACCAGGCATCCACGCCTACTCCAGCCAGGGAGTCACCCCGGGGGCATACTCACTTTCCACACACATCACACAGCACTCCAGTCACGGAGGATACCCGGGGGCATCCCAACAAATCATTCCCCGCAAGAGAGCTGGCACACAATCCCCAAGGTTGGCCTGACCTTACCCCAAATTCTACAGGGGGTCAAACATACAGGGAGGTGGTTGAGGAACCAAGTCCCGACTACAACACCTCTAGCCCAAATCAGGGAGTAACTGAGTTTTGGGAAAGTACAGAAACCCACACAAGCCCGGACACAGAACGGGGTTCAGGGAATGGTCAGCCTCCTGACAGGTCTTGGACGGACCTAGGAGGTTCAACAGAGACGCCCAGCAGTGGCTATCACTTCAAGGGGCCCGAGGGTCTACAGCTAGGCAGGTCAACCAGGTCACAAAGTGACAGAAGCCCTGGCCTGACGAGCCCGGTGGGCGAGCAAGCAGGCCAGGCATCGGGGCACAGTCCTTGGAAGGCACCAAGGCAAAATAAGGAGAACAGGCTCACATCTCCCTCCAGTCAGGGAACTCATGCTAGTAACCCAGAGCTGAGAAGGTCACAGAGAGCAAAGAAGTCTCCTAAATACTTAGAGGATTACATAACATTGCTGGCTAAACAAAAGCCAGGTAGCGATAGGAGCACTGAGAAGCAGAACACTGCATAAAATAAATGATTATATGTTGGTAGTAGTTTTAGCCCGGGGGAAAGGGGTGTTATGTCCCGAGCCTTGCAAACGGCTTGGGCATTTGCAGGCAGTCCCGGGCAGGTGCAAAGCTGCCCGGGACCAGACAGGCTGTCGCCAGCGCCGTGCGCATGCGCGGGTGCTGGCGCGGGAAAAGTATCACATTTACCCAGGAAGCATCTATATAAGAAGCTGGGAGGTTTTGGGAGCTGCTGAAGCCATCTACTTGTAAGCTGAACGCTGAATAAAGGAAACTGAGAACTTCAACTGCTTCTCGTGTCTGCTTCCCGCCAAGGACTCAACAATAGTGATAATACTATCTAGTATGTAGTGTACTTGTACTTGTTCCCTCTTGTTTAATTATTTTTTTAATTTATTAAAATTATTTTCAATTATTTAAATTTATTAAAATTATTTAATTATTTTTAAAATGGATGGCAACTTCTAGACTATTATGAAGTACCCAAAAGCTGGCCTTAAGATGTAAGATAAGGACCTCTGTCTTAAAGTCTACTTGCACTGATGTAACCTTGGATATTACTTGGATTACATCCAGGGCTTTTTTTCTCATAGAACGCCCAGAACGGAGTTTCAGCACCTTTTTTGGATGGAACCTTGTAGGGTAGGCAAGGCAGGTTGTATGACGTGTGTGAGTTCTGGCACCTTTTTTTTGTTAGAAAAAAAGCACTGATTACATCTATGTGGGAAAATCATTTTTGAGAACATCCTATCCTTGATCCCAACAGTGTGTATTCTGGTACAGGCTGCCACTAAAATAAGATGTGTGAAGTTTAAGAAAATTATCAAATATTTAGTGGCCCTCTCCAAGCTACAAACAGATTGGAATGCACGAACCATAAGCAACTATACTACTGTTTTTTAAATACTAAGCCAAACCTACAGGAAACTGAATATTCAGGCCATATATTTTCCTGTTTTTATGCTAATCAATACTCTGCTGAACAATCTGTAGCATTCCTACAGCAAATTAACCAAGCTAAAGATAATCAAGACACCCATAAATATCCATTAGAATATACAGTTCTTTAAATATAGATGAGGTTGCTGGTGTTTATGACTACTAAACTCTTGTATTGTTTTTTGTGTTAAATTAATTATGAATCTTAGATTATACTTAACTAAGAGAGTTAAATTTTGTAGCAGTTTTTGTTAAGTTAGTAACCTCATTTGAGCAGTTGTTTTGCCTTTAGGATCAATTACCTTGCACGACACAAATGAGAGTAAAGAAATCTTTATTTGTAGAGCAAAAAGTATTGCCAGCAGCTTAAGTAAAGTGTTAATGGTTATTACTGTATAGCACAGGAATGTAACCTGAGTCCTTAAATTCGTATGTAAATTCTCAAAGGTTTTTGATGAAACTCTCAGACCTCTATTAAAAGTTATAGCCAAACTATAATTTCTGACATAAGAAAAAATGAAAATGTAGATGGAATAATCTCATTATTTCTTGCACAGAATCTGACTTTACAGGGAGCTTCGCCCAATGCCTGATCTTCCTTACGCATTCTGCTACACATTAGAAATTTGTTGCCCATCTGCAAAACACCAGCTGTCTAACAAAGTGAACCACCAAATATTTCTACTTTGCTGTTTAGAGAAAGGACACTATGTTGATCATAGTTTGGCTTCAAAGGATAATTTTCCTCAAATCTTCTCTGACACAAGTGATTGAAACCTACCACACTCTAATTAAATAAGGCTCTAATTAAACAAAATACAACTCTTTTTTTTTCTTTTGTTTTTGCCCAACCTACCACGCCTCAGAATGGGATACTGTGGAAAAACCTTGTATACAATTGGTTTAATAGCACTGATATAATAAGATATAATAATGTTCCCAAATCACCGTATTCATTCAAATTAGTCTTAACCCAGTTGATGAAACCTAAAATATTTAAAAAGCTTGATGTTAAAAAAAAAAGGATGTAGTTTAACATTCTGAGTATAGTAAAAGACAACGGCAGCTTAGCTAACCTTAGTAAGCCTCAGAAGCTAAGCAAAGCTAATCATAGTTAGTACTTAGATAGGAGACCCTGTTTCCATATTTTCAAAGAAAACAAAGTGGACATATCCATGAAGTCATCTGGAATTGAGTTGGACATAAGAAAACAATCAGCTGAAGCAGGTAAACAAATTTCCCCCCTCCATTCTGTTGACCTCAGAAGGAAAGAGAATGCAGCAAATTACATTTAGCTCAATTTGGTGTACCAGGCTAAGATTAATTTCCTGCCTGCAAAAATAATGTTTCTGCTACAGTGTCAGTGTGTGCCTATTGCTAAGTATATAGTTATTATTAGGTTCCCAATAGATGTAATCAAGAACTTCTGAAACAACTTAGCTGGCAATTTCTCATGCTTAGCAGAGTTTAGGTGTTTCTCTTGAGCCTTCAGATACTCTTCTCCCTCTCTGCAATCTGCCCCAAGTAGATACAAAATCCCTGCTGCTTTATTACCTCCCTTCATAGCAATCTCTTTGCCAACCCCTCTTCAGTGACCATAGAAAATTCTTCTATAATCAACAAAAAAGCATCTGCTGGAGCCCACAGTCCTCTTGGATCAAAACACAAATTGTTCTGTGAGTGGTTAAAATAAAAGATAAAATGTTATGTATACATAAAATTTTATGTGGCTATGTTATATATCTGAGAGAATATTCATCATTTTAACGATCCTTTGTAAACATCTATAAACCTTGTTGCTCTTAGTATCATTTTCCAGAAGGAGGATAAGGAATAGAGCTGCTTAATCAATAGAGTGATGTGCTGGTACTTAAATGTGGTATCTAAGGAGGACTAGCATGGACTGGCTGTAACACTGACTTCCAGGAAATACAAAACTCTTTGACAAAGAGAATCAAATTGCCTCCTTCTTTTGAAAGAAAAATCCTGTTCCCTTCATGGTGTTAAGCACCCATCAAAGACTATAAATGTAATAAATGATGGTAAGTGATGACTTTGGGATGGATCTGAGAACATTACATTGAATTTTCCATATTTAAAGGATGGAAAATTGCTGTAAAGACTGACTTAAATTCATACAATTTAAACTGGATTTGAAAAAATATCATTTAGCTTTTTTATAACTTGTATAAAAACTCTACTTTTTCCTTTTTTTTCTTTGTTTTTCTTTTTTAAATACTTTCTCTTTTTAAGGATTATAACTCTTTTCTTATATATATTTTATTTTTAATTATCTTATAATTTTGTTAATTTTTTTTTTTAATTAAGCCTATATTCTGCTCTGGGAAGCTCGGGGGGGGAGGGAGGGGGTGGTTTGAGAGGGGTTGGGGGAGGGTTGTATTATTTTGTTTGTTTTTTTTGTTGTTGTTATTGTTTTTTTCTGTCTTTGTAAAAGTTTTTAAAAATTTTTCAATTAAAAAAAAAAAAAGACTGAGCTGTTCTGGCCTATCAAAGCCAACCACCAGTCACAGAGCTGCAAGTCAGGTCAGAATTTGGCTGATCTGTTTAGAACTTTACTGAGGAAACAGTTGATGATGATGATATCATGGTAGGGTAAGGATAGAAAGAGAACAGAAGGAAGAAATAGATGGAGAACATTAAAAGTGAATGCAAAAAAAGAGGAAGAACTAAGGAATTAAATTAAGTTCCAAACTTTCAAAACAGCACTGACTGGGAAAGGAATAAATGGCATCAGAAGCTAAGTGGCTAAGACAATGGTGGGGTTTGAGAATATTCCCACTAGTCTCCAAGGGCCTGCAAGAAGGTGCTGCCATTAATGTGACCACTGAAAGAGGAAATAAAGCTGATGTCAGTACAGTAGAGTATGAACTGCTGAGATGGATAGATGGATTTCAGGACACCACAGATCCCATGAGAAGTCCCTAGGAATCCCAGCCAGTCAGAGAGCAATCTCTAGAAGGAAGGTGGTTTGGAAAAGAAAGCAAAAAATTAGAATAGAGGCTGGTAACATTAATTCACTAGATACCAGCCTCTTATTTGGGTTGGCTGAGAGAGGGAAAGGTTGTAGAATGATTGATTAAAGGGAAGATTGTGGATCAAATCTCCTATCTCTTTTCATGGTGTAGGAAGATTAAAGACAAGTGTGTAGAGGGAGAAGGGAGTGATACATTCTCACTGTGACAGCTCATAAGAGCTATACAGAGGTTAAACCATTAAATGAGAAGGGAGACTTGCAGTTTAGAGCTGGTTCCCTCTTCCAACTGAAGTGCTTCTTTCTGAGTCTAGAATGATTAGACTGTTAGTCACTCTGACTTCAAGCCATCAGTGATGAATGCCAGGTTCTTTTGCAATAAGAGCTGATAATCTGGTGTAGATGACCAACAGATCTGGCAGCCAGTGTCAAAATTTGGTTGGTAATCTGGGCCTCTTTGAAATTTACCCTTGTAGGTTTTGGTTCTTTAAAACTTTAACTTTAAGCGGCTCAGAAAGTAATGGAAAGCAAAGTAAACATTAAAAAGTAAGAGCTACATGAATATTTTAGTAGTTTTTCTTATAAATTGCAAGACCACCTAGGTGTAAAGAAAGCATGTCAAATTATTAAGGCAATTCTTTCATCATGAACTTACTATAAACCAGGGCTGGAAATTCCTTTTGCAGTTTCCAAGGTTCTGTATTTATCCTAAGACTAGCATTGTAGATTCCTGTAATGGTATGTGGGAATGACATTGGGAGATGGGGAAAGAGGGACAGAGAGAGAGAGAGATGCTACCTACGGAACAGTCAGATAAGAGAAGGCAAAGCCCACAGCTGCATAACAGACAGAGAGCTCAGAAGGGACACCTCCAATGTTCTTAGGTGTAAAGTAGACAGAGATTTGTTCTTTCAGACTTCAAGATTGATGTTACCCTTTCAAGTACATCAGGTAAGAAACATGACCAGATGAGATCTAATTCTACTTTATTGTAAGGCTAATTAACAGAATCTTGTGAACCTTCTACGGAGGTTAGTTCTTCCTTCTTTCTGGCTAACCTCTATGTGAAGCACTGAGAGATCCATTTCAAATGAGATAATGGAGGAAAGCCCAGAACTCACCTCAGAGAAGATATATGGAGACCAATTAAGAACCCAGGAAAACAAGAAAGCTGCCCTGACTTCACTCTCTTTGGTATAAAAGGAAGAGAAGGAGAAATGTTGCCAAGCTTTCAAGATTTTCTTATTATAGCCTACATCAGTTAAGTAGAGCAGGGCTTTTCAACCAGTGGTACGGGTACCACCTGTGGTACATTGGCACCTGGCAGATGGTACGCGACCATCCTAGAAAACTGGTAGCGGGGGAGGGGAATGAGCTGAACCAGTGGCAGCACTGCACAAGCCTGAGCGAGAGATGGCTGGAGCTGCAGGGTGTCAGGGCTCAGCGGAAGCGCCAGGATCAGCGCCAGGCTCCAACTGGAGCTCGGCACAGATCCTGGCGCTTCTGCTGAGCCCAGAAGAAGCGCCGATCAGCTGAAATGTTGCAGCATCTCCAGGGTCTTGTGATTTACATTCAGATGCTTGGCAACTAATTCATATTTATGATGGTCACAGTGTCCCAGGGTCTTGTGAAGTGACTAAAACCTGCTGCAACCACCCAGCAGACGGGGGAATAAAAACCAAACACCCCCCACCCCACCCCTGCTGCCAATCCTCAACAGAAATGATCACAACAATGAAAACCTCGGACAGGAGGAAGAGCGCGGGTGGGCAGGCAGGCGTCTTGCTCGGCTGTGGCTTGGGGGGCCACTTTTTTCAGTGCCATTGCAACTTTGAACAGTCACTAGGCGAACTGTTGTAAGTCAAGAACTACCTGTACTTTATCACTTTTTCCTTTTTGGGGGGGGGTCATCAAATTTTTGACACCTTGCTAGGTGACTGGTGGTACTCGGATTTTGCTATATCTTAAAAGTGGTACAATGGGTGAAAAGGTTGAAAAGCCCTGAAGTAGAGTACTAGTACTTCCTATGGTGTCAATTTTCTAATCTGTCCTATCTCAAAATCCTGATAGGTACTATCAATATGCTAGTGGTTATCATATGTTTATTTCCACTCTGGACTGGGCTGAAGATATTACAGAATTTTTGAACTGATTGTTATAGGTTTCTGAAATCTGGATGGGACAAAATAAGCTGTAGTTAAATCCAAAGAACATTGTGATTGCTTTTCAGCTTTAGTGATAATGCTAGACAAAGTCACCTCCCTCTGAAAAGAGCAATATGTAGTGTCTATGAATGTGTCTCTGTGTGGGGAAGTCCTCCTGGACTTAAGGCTACTACTTGGCATGCAGGTGTAAGCCAAAATATCTTTACCCAGATATGACTGATATAATAATTATAACCCTATATAGAGTGAGAGGCTCTAGCCCTGTTTAATCATCACTCACCTGATATAATTCATAAATATCTAATCTTTTTTCAGCTTTATTGACTCTACCCCTTCAGATCAGACATCATACATAAGAGAAGGATGAAGATTTGGAAATGACCTTCACAACCATCAAACTTAAATAATATTGAAAAACCATGGAGAGATTTAAAGCATGCAGTTAAGGCAAGGAGACCCAAGAATATGCTCAAACTAAAAGAGTTCAAAGCAGAGTGAAGGCTAAAAATCCAGAAGCAAAAGCAGGAATATTCCTGGCTATAGGAAGCATTTAAAAGGAGTTAAGAACTGCACATGAATAGTAAATGTGACAGTATAGTGAAATATGTCATGTCTAAGTTTTATCATATGGAGGTTCTGCCAGTTTCTACTTAAGAATTCAGTGAAATATAAAATCTGACTAGGAGTACTTAAACTTCTGCATGCAGTTGTATTGTGTGTTTTTCCTTGTTTCTTTTTCTGATTTTATGCTTTTTATCTTTTGTTGTTATATAAATTACAGAGAGCAGTTTCTGGAGCCTGGCTATGTACAGTAAATAAATAACTAGATAAATATATGCTCTTATAAGTTCATGACTGAAGTATCCCTTTCATTTCAAAGATCTCAACTTCGAACTTGCTCACACTAGTATTCATAGCTCCTCTGAAAACAAAATTTATCCCATCTTGCACAAAGTATGTTTTAAATAAAAAAAAGTCAGACACATGATCCCCTAATGACTTTGGGCACAGCCTGAAGGGGTCTTCCAAAGTTGCCACTAAATTTTCATTTTTAATGTATTACACCAAAAGATAAAATTAACCCATACTAATTTATGTTTTCCCATCTGGGCAAGAAACCTTTTGGTTCTGGATATGCCCTCCTAGGAGAGTACAATTCTCAAAAGTAATATTCTAAGAATCTATACGGTCTCCAGAAATTGCACCTCTTTGTTTTAGGTAGGTAGGTAGGTAGGTAGGTAGGTAGATAGATAGATAGATAGATAGATAGATAGATAGATAGATAGATAGATAGATAGATAGATAGATAGATGTGTGTGTGTGTGTGTGTGAGAGAGAGAGAGAGAGAGAGAGAGAGATATTCAGTAATATTTTAACATAGAGAACCCAGAGACTATATATATAGCTTCAGGGAGAAAATCTATCTATATGGTCTCTAGATGCTGACTTGATGGCACATAATCAATTATGACTAAATTAATAACAAAATATTGAATGAAATTCAAGGATAAAGACTCTTAATCATTTTTTTAAAAAAATATGCATCTTCCACCACATTACTTTCTTAGCACTACTGGTTTAATACAGTCTCAACCTCTCTGACTGGAATCTTGTTGGTTGAGGGGAGTGTGGAAGTTGGCAGATGAACTAGCATGTTGATTAAATACAGCATCTTTATAGATTGCTTCAGTTTAATTGTTTCACTCATTTTGGGGAAAAAACACACTCACCTGTTCTTCTTGAAAAGGCTGACAGCTCTTCTGTGTAGAGCAAGCATAACAGATAACAAGGGCAGTTTCACACTGCAACATTGAATGCAACTTCATTTTATAAATGGCATCTGGAATACCAGATGTCCTAGTTTATATTAACTCCACATCACTCCATATTTATTCTGCTAGCCATAGTGTTAAAAGGATAAGTGAATTTCAAATGATTGTTACTGCTAGGGAAAGACTATTTTAACAATCATTGCCAAACCTAAAAGAGAAACAAACGGATGATAAATTACATACATAAAATTTTGAGGCAAACTGCTGAGAATAGAACCACTTCAGCAATTTTTAGTGAAGCTTAAAAAGAGTCAGTGAGCAGAATTTTAGATGCAGCTATTATCTTACCTTAATAACTATTGTACTATTACATTTTCAACTCCCAGGATATTATTTCCTTACATCTCCTGTCAATACTCTGTTGAAATGTCATGAAGCAAAGCTAAAATTGTCAAAGAAAGTTAAAAAACTAGTCTGTTAATTCTGGAAATCTTAAAAGGTAACCTGGGAACTAATCTCATGACCTCCTGCCTGTCTCCCATCTTCCTCTTCCTCCTTCTCCTTCTTCTGGAGTAAAAAGAAAATAGAGTTTAGCCATTATTTTATCTTATTTTATTGAAGTGATGGATTTTGTCAAGGAAACAAGTGTTATTTTTAGAAAACTTAGGTATATTGTTTCTTTCAATAATTGTTAATAAAGATACTCTAGCAAGGTGCTTAATTATTCCTATGAGTAAGAGAAGCAGGGCCAGTGAGCTGGTATGGCAAGATATGAACAAGGAGAGGAAAAAGTCAAAAGATGGTAAGATCAACAATTTTGCCAAGTCTACTCAAGACATTTCGCTGCTTCTCTTTCTAGACAACAGGGAAATGCAAGGAGGGGAAAAAAAGAGATAAGAATTATTTACAAAAGAAAGAAAAGAAAGAAGAAACATTTGACAGTTTCACTTCTACTCAATTCAAATTTGTTGCCAGGCACTAACTTGGCATTGCGATTCCAAAAGAGACATCTGTTTTATCATCCAAGAAAACCAGCCATTGTGGCAAAAGGATGTAAATAATAAAAGCTGTAGTCATGTGGAGGGTACTACATTACCAACTGCAAGTATAAATACTTGCCTGAAAGAAAGCCCCTCTAATTGGGCTTACTATATAAGTAGATACATAGTTGTGTATTACAGATAATCCTTGATTTATGACCAGTAACTTAACAACCATTCAAAGTTACAATCTACCTGAAAAGAGGGACTTATGACCTTGATTCAAAGTTCAGATGATTGGGCACCCTTTATTGTCACATGTGTGTTTATATTCTCTCTCTCTCTCTCTCTCTCTCTCTCTCTCTCTCTCTCTCTCTCTCTCTCTCTCTCTCTCTGTGTGTGTGTGTGTGTTTGTGTGTGTGTGTATGTAGTAACAGGAAGAAGAATAGCTGTCTTTGTTTTACCCATTTTTCCTTTTTTTTCTATTGTTGTCCTATTCAATTTAATAAATAAAAGGGTGGGATTTTTTTCTTTTAAAAATGTGGTGTCACATTGATTACTTTCTGGTTCTCTGGCACTAAGCCTGTTTTGAAGGACAAGCTACATAGTTCTGTAGGAGGTCAGCAATTTCATATTTGAAATTGAATTAAAGAACTGTCAGGTGAATGCCACCAGGACCCAGGGATTTGATGCAACTTAGTCACCCCAAATATTCTATACTATCATCTCTTGAAGAGTTTGATGCTCTACTTCCCTCCCTCAAAAAGTCAAATATCTTTCCTGCATCATCTATAGAAAAAGGGAGATGCACATCATTCATTTAATTTATTTGCTATCTCCCCATCTTTTTGAGCATCTCTTTCATTTTTCTGACCAGTGGTCTAGACAATCTTCCCAGTTTTCTGCTTTTAAATATATTTAAAGTTCTTATTGCAGATTTCTTATCATCACCTTATGCTTTTTCTATCAAAGCTTTTGTTCTCCATATTAGGACGTGATTTCCATGCCCTTAAGGAAGACTATTTATACCTTCCTGGACACTACTAAACAGACATTCTGGCCAATTCCTTGACTTTATTTCCCATTTTTTATATTATGGAATATATTTTTATTGAGAGTCAACTAGGCACTGTGGAAAGATCTGAAGATCTTCACTTTTCTAGACAGTTCTATATTTCATCAGTTGCCTTATTTCTCATCAGTGTACCAATAGAAGAGAATATTGTAGCTATTTGGACTGTGGACTCTTTGGTACTCTCTAAACTTGGTTGTTTTCTTGCAGATTGTCCAACTAGTAATGCATGGAAGATGTTACTTAGCTGGGAATGAAACATCAGAAAGAAAACAACCAAGCTAGCACAAAGGACTTCATGCCACATGCTACAGTAAAACCTGAATATATTAGATCATTCTACCTGGATGTATGTAAAATGTGCTATTAGTTCTACAACATTTAATTCAATCATTTGAATTTATAATTAAATGTAAGACTGCTTCCCTTCTGATTGGTTGATTTCTAGCTGCTCTTAGGCACATTTTGATTATCTAGACATAGAGTTTCTTCCTCATGATTCGAACATGAATGTATGAATGTCTATGGACAGTTCCACACCATGGTCAAAGCCCTGCCTCTTTCTTAAACTAGCTTCAAAAAATCCAATCCAGATTGCAATGGATTGGCAAAGGGACCAGGCTGGTGCTCCTTCTCAACTAGGACCACAAAGTCTGACTGATGGTTCCCTGCTCCTTTCCCTTTTTCTATGTGCAAGGAAAGGCAGCTTCACCAGCAGGTCTTTGCATAAACCAGGGGTCTTCCAACTTGGCAACTTTAAGACTTGTGGACTTCAACTCCCAGAATTCCTCAGCCAAGAAGGAATTCTGCTGAGGAATTCTGGGAGTTGAAGTCCACAAGTCTTAAAGTTGCCAAGTTAGAAGACCCCTGGCACAGACAAAGCTTTGTCTTTTTGTTTTAGGAATCACTCTTTTCTCATAAGCCTGCAGCCTTTTTCTTTGCTTTCCCCAATGTTTGCACACATATGCCTTGATGCATGCATGTATCTCTCTCTCACACACACACATGTGCACACAAATGCACACACAGACATACACACACACACACACACACTTCCCACATTATCTCTTTTGAAATTTACACAGACGTTATTTTTCTTCTTCTTTTTTCTCCTTATAAGGTTGCACGTCTAATGCTGCAATAATGAAAGCAACTGGGCACAAATTATACTTTCATTCGTATGCTCCTATGTAAATGCATGGAAATTTTATCTACAGCTTTGTTTCTTTGAAGAAAAAACTTCATAGAAACAAAGTAGCAAGGTTTCTACAGAGCACCTTAAATATTTTTTTAAAAAGTAAAGGAAAAAATCTTCCCAGTTCTGGAAGCAAGGGTTGGGGAAAGCAAGGGAACCAAATCATACCCACCAGCAACCCAGGATTAAATGGCTATATATTGGGTAGCAACCAAGCACTGGAGGAGAAGAGACACTGCAGCTAATTGTAATTTGCAGCTGTTATTAAAATGGAATAAGCACTGGGAACCATCTGCTCTAAAGGACAGTTTTGAATTGAATGTGTATACATAGGAGGTATACATTTGCCTGGCAGAAAGTGCAGATCTGCCTCATGAGATGGCATCTAAACTCCCCTATTGTTATAACTTCTTTGCATACTTCTCCTGATTTCAACCTTTTAATCAGGTGGCTGATAGCCCTCATTCTAAGTAACATTTGGAACCAGTTATAATAACTGCATCCTACTGCAATCAAGCATTCCAACTCCCACATCTTGGCTCGAGACTTTTAGCACTACCAAAGGCAACATTGTTTTTCAAATGTGGATCTGAGCCTTTTTCATGACTTAGTAGTAGTAAAGTTGGAAGGGACCTTAGAGGTCATCTAGTCCAACCCCCTGCTCAGGCAGGAAACCTTACACCATTTCAGACAAATGGCGGTCCAGTCGCTTCTTAAAAACTTCCAGTGTTGGAACATTTACTGCTTCCGGAGGCAGGCTGTTCCACTGATTAATTGTTCTCACTGTCAGGAAGTTTCTCCTTAGTTCTAGGTTGCTTCTCTCCTTGATTAGTTTCCACCCGTTGCTTCTTGTCCTGCTTTCAGGTGCTTTGGAAAATAGCTTAATTTCCTCTTCTTTATGGCAGCCCCTGAGATATTGGAATACTGCTATCATGTCCCCCCTTGTCCTTCTCTTCGGTAAACTAGACATACCCAATTCTCGCAACCGTTCCTTATATGTTTTAGCCTCCAGTCCCCTAATCATCTTTGTTGCTCTTCTCTGTACTCTTTCTAGAGTCTCACATCTTTTTTACATCGTGGTGACCAAAACTGGATGCAGTATTCCAAGTGTGGCCTTACCAAGGCATTGAAGAGGGGTATTAATACTTCACGTGATCTTGATTCTATCCCTCTGTTAATGCAGCCTAGCACTGTGTTGGCCTTTTTGGCAGCTGCAGCACACTGCTGGCTCATATTTAGGTGATTGTCTACTACAGTGGTTCTCAACCTTTTTAATGCCGCTACCCCCAACCGGTCATAAGTCGAGGACTACTCAACCAGTCGTAAGTCGAGGACTACTCAACTGGTGCAGCAACGTTTGCAGAATGGGACTTTTGGCGGGCTCAGCAGGGCAGAGACAGCCTGGATAATTCCTACTGGCTTTTGAAAGCCAATAGAATTAGACTCTATTCAAGAGAGTCTATTCTATTGGCTTTCAAAAGCCAATAGAATAAAAGGGAGTAGCACAGCTAAGGAAAAGGAGGAAAAAAAATGGCGGACTGTGTTGTTTGGTGACCACGGTGAAATGGTCATTCGACCCCAGATGGGGTCCCGACCCACAGATTGAGAACCACTGGACTACTAGGACTCCGAGGTCCCTCTCACAGTTACTACTGTTGAGCATGGTGCCACCTATGCTGTACTTGTGCATTTGGTTTTTCTTGCCTAAATATAGAACCTTGCTTTTTTCACCATTGAATTTCATTTTGTTAGTTAGTGCCCAGTGTTCAAGTCTGTCCAGATCCTTCTGTATCTTAAGCCTGTCTTCTGGAGTGTTGGCTATTCCTGCCAGCTTGGTGTCGTCTGGAAATTTGATGAGTTCCCCATCTATCCCTTCATCCAAATCGTTGATGAAGATGTTGAAGAGCACTGGGCCTAGAACAGAGCCCTGGGGCACCCCACTACACACTTCCCTCCATATAGATGCAGTTCCATTGAGGACCACACGCTGAGTATGGCTGGTCAGCCAGCTACGGATCCATCTGGTGGTGATTCTGTCTATCCCACATTTTTCTATCTTATCAAGTAGTACTCTTGTCTCCTTTTTGGCTCCTGATTGTCACATCCATTTATAAAACCTCTTCCATCACTGGCCCTTCCTTACTGCTCTCATAGCACTACAGGTATGTATTACATATTCATTTTATACTTACGTACAATATGAATGTCAATAGATGAGAAAGCAGTATTTTAGATCTTGCTGTAATACAATGTCATGCTTAGATGGCTTTATTTCATGCTGGATTTATTCTTTGCATCATCTTGACAAGGGCTGTTTTGTTACAAATACTGCTTATCACAGATACAGACTTAGTGAAAAGCCTTCCAACCATTCTCAAATTGACAGAGGTCTATGCCAGAATAAAAGTTGTTCATGTTTTTGATTCCTGTCTTTCCTCTGTTGCCTCAGTTCTGGGTTATTGCAGGTCACTTGAGTTTTTCCAAAGTAATGGATGACAAAGCCTTTATACACTAAAAATAGGTCTTAGCACAGGTATGGACAACTTACAACATTGTGCAAATCCAGTTAGCACTACCAATTATGAGAAATATTGGGAGTTGAGGTTTAATAATATCCACCCCTATTTTAGAATCTAATGGTACCCTTGACTTACTTTTCTAACTCTGCAAAATAACAATTCAGACTTTTGTAAAGAGTGATCTATTCTCCCATAGCGACCTGTTGCCAAGGAAATTAGAGGGAAGAAATAGTTGGAAGGGAAAGGAAAAGGATAAAGATCATCTTGCCTATGATTGTCTCATATCCAGTGGTGGGATTCAGCCAGTTCGCACCACTTCAGCAGAACCGGTAGCTAATTTTTTGTTGCCCAGGCCCAGAATGGACTTCCAGAAGTGGCATCCACACAGAGAACTGGTTGTTTACATATCTGAATCCCACCACTGCTCATATCCCACCTACAACTGGTTATAGAAGTACTTATAACCAATGTAATGACTTTGATAGTTCATCTCTGAGGAAAATTGGTCTTTGGCAGTAAAAGAATTATGCTATCATTGCTCTAAGTTGATGGCCAGAATTCCATTAATTAGGATACACTTTGTCCAAAAATTCAGAACTTTGCTTAAGTATAAAATTCAACCACTGGCTTTCAGTGAGCCATCTCTTGTCTATTCAATGACACACAAGTGACCGAAAAGATAAAAAAGCTTGACAAGGCATGTCAATGGAATGCAATGGGGGAGGTTGGGGGACAGGTAGAAAGAGTCATAACCCTGTTTTGAGCATGGGCACATCTGGTTTGGGCACCTTGGATGGATATAAAACTATCCCCCACCTCTTGTATTACTTGCTATAACTCCTTCTGTGCTAGAATGTCAGGATCAAATGTTTTAAACAATCCTCTTGCCACAAAGATAAAATCTTTGTTTTTTAACTGACCAAAAGCATCACCTCCTAGTCTGGGTTACATTATAATAATGATGATGATGATGATGATGATGATGATGATGATGATGATGATGATGATAAAGTTGGAAGGGACCTTGGAGGTCATCTACTTCAACCCCTGCTCAGGCAGGAAACCCTATATCAAGGGTGGGGAACCTTGGTTCTTTTATAACTAAGGTATGTAGGAAGCACATCACAATAGTACTGACTACCCTGACATCAACTGGGAGACAAACTCTGCACCAAGTGGAAGATCAAACAGATTCCTGACAAACCTAGCAGACATCTTTGTCCCATTTTGGATCTAATTCTCACTAACAGAGATGAAATTATAGAAGGTGTTGAAGCCATAGGAACCTTGGGAGGAAGTGATCATGCAATATTGGAATTCAACATTATGGAAGCACAAGCAATAGAACACAGTCAAACTAGAGTCTTGGACTTCAAGAGAGCTAATTTCAATAAACTTAGAGAGGGTTTGGAAAGGATGAGAATCCTCCAGGGGCTTGGAAAATTTTGAAAAGTGAGATAATAAAGGCCCAGTCTAGCACAATACCAACAAAGAGGAAAAATAACAGCTCTCAAAAGAAACCAGCATGGCTACATAAAGAACTCTCTGATCAATTGAAAGATAAAAATGACAAGTATAGAAAGTGGAAAGAGGGACACATAACTAAGTCAGAATATCAGCATATAGCCCGAGCCTGCAAAGATGAAGTGAGGAAAGCTAAGGCTCAAAATGAACTAAGGTTTGCAACCAAAGTCAAAAATAACAAAAAAAGCTTCTTTCAACATGTAAAAAACAAGAAAAAAGTGAAGGAAACGATTGGTCCATTAGTGGGTGAAAGTGGCAAGAAGGTGATAAGCAACAGGGAGAAAGCAGAACTATTTAACTCATTTTTCGCATCTGTCTAAACACAAAGTGAAAAAACAGAGTAACCTATCAAAAATAGTGCCATAAAAAACAAAATAGAAATACAAGTTAAGATAGACAAGAAAATGCTAAGTGAACACCTGTCCAGCCTAGACGAGTTCAAATCACCAGGACCAGATGGATTACACCCCAAGGTTCTTAAGGAACTGGCAGATGTCAGAACCAGTGAACTATATTTTTCAAAGATCCTGGAGCACTGGGGAACTACCAGAGGACTGGAAAAGAGCTGACGTAGTTCCCATCTTCAAAAAAGGAAAAAAAAAAGGACTCAGGAAATTACAGACCTATCAGCCTGACCGTAATACCTGGGAAGATTCTGGAAAAGATAATCAAACAACGAATCAGCGAATACCTACAGGCAAACAAAGTCATTACTAAAAGCCAACACGGGTTTGTCAAAAACAGATCATGCCAGGCAAATCTTATTGCATTCTTTGACCAAGTGACAAAATTAGTGGACCAGAGGAATTCTATGGATATAATTTACTTGGACTTCAGTAAGGCATTTGACAAAGTAGACCACAACCTACTACTTGAGAAGATAGAAAAATGTGGGTTAGACAGCATCACCACCAGATGGATCCATAGCTGGCTGACCGGCCGTACTCAGCGTGTGGTTCTTAATGGAACTGCATCTACATGGAGGGAAGTGTGTAGTGGGGTGCCCCAGGGCTCTGTTCTGGGCCCAGAGCACTTCAACATCTTCATCAACTATCTGGACAAGGGGATAGATGGGGAACTCATCAAATTTGCAGACGACACCAAGCTGGCAGGAATAGCCAACACTCCAGAAGACAGGCTTAGGATACAGGTGAAAAAAGTAAGGTTCTACATTTAGGCAAGAAAAACCAAATGTACAGGTATAGTATAGGGGGTACCTTGCTCAATAGTAGTAACTGTGAGAGGGATCTCGGAGTCCTAGAGGATAATCATTTAAATATGAGCCAGCAGTGTGCTGCAGCTGCCAAAAAAGCCAACACAGTGCTAGGCTGCATTAACAGAGGGATAGAATCAAGATCATATGAAGTATTAATACTACTTTACAATGCCTTGGTAAGGCCACACTTGGAATACTGCATCCAGTTTTGGTCACCACGATGTAAAAAAGATGTTGAGATTCTAGAAAGAGTACAGAGAAGAACAACAAAGATGATTAGGGGAGTGAGGCTAAAACATATAAGGAACGGTTGCTGAAATTGGGTATGTCTAGTTTAACGAAGAGAAGGATGAGGGGGGGACATGATAGCAGTGTTCCAATATCTTAGGGGCTGCCACAAAGAAGAGGGAGTCAAGCTATTTTCCAAAGCGCCTGAAGGTAGGACAAGGAGCAACGGGTGGAAACTAACCAAAGAGAGAAGCAACCTAGAACTAAGGAGAAACTTCCTGACAGTTAGAACAATTAACCAGTGGAACAACCTGCCTCCAGAAGCAGTGATGCTTCAACCCTGGAAGTTTTTAAGAAGAAACTGGACATCCATTTGTCTGAAATGGTATAGGGTTTCCTGCCTGAGCAGGGGGTTGGACTAGATGACCTCCAAGGTCTCTTCCAACTTTATTATTATTATTATTATTATTATTATTATTATTACTACTAGTAGTAGTAGTAGTAGTGGACTTCAACTCCCAGAATTCCTGAACCAGGCTGGCTGAGGAATTCTGGGAATTGAAGTCCACAAGTCATAAAAGAGCCAAGGTTCCCCACCCCTGCCCTATACCATTTCAGATACTTTGATTTGTTTGCTCTTATCCTGTCCATCACTGACATCAGACATCAGATTTAGAACCTGAATAGCTTCTTGGGATTTAGATAGAAAAGGAAAACACCTCCGGGTCATCAATATCAGATATACATTCAGCAAGGTACAATGATTTAATATTTTCACTTCACCCTGAAGTAACATTTATGCTCTTAATCACTTCAGAAAGGGACAATTGGCCTTCTTTTAGTGTTTCTAAACCTTGGCAACTTTAAGAGGAGTAAACCTCAACACCCAGAATTCCCCAACCAGCCCAGAGAATTCACCTGCTGGTTGGGGAATTCTGGAAAATGAAGTCCACATGTTTTAAAGTTGCCAAGGTTGAGAAACACTGGTCTAGATTCTCTATCAGGACAAGTCATCACACCAAGCACTGGCTATTTTAGCACTGATTTGCTCATTGGCAGAAACCTAAAAATGTCTTTTGTATTTCTTTTCTTTTTTTTTACATTTTCCCCACATACTGGCACCAAATGTTCAGAGTGCTCATTTACAACCTGTCTTTGGGCAATTTCAAATCCATGTTGCCCAGCAGGTGCTTATTATGATGGACAATTGGCTTAACTGCCCATTCTGCTTTCCTAATTCAAAAGCACACATATTGTGCTAAGTAGTTGTAATGCAGCTGTGAATAATTGCAATGCATCACACACACCATCTCTTGAACACTGGACGTGGGTAGATCAGCATCAGCTGGTCTACCCACCACTACTTTTTCTTTCTTCTGGGATTGAGGAAACTACTTGGAAAATGGCAGTCTTTTTTAGGGCACCAGTAGTCTGAAATAGTGAATATACAGTTTAGGTGGACAGTGTCAGGTGCTTGCCATATCTCTAGTCCTTTGGCTGAAGCAAGGCATGACAATGTACATTAAAATACTACTTTGTCAAGCTGATGTAAAGGTGACAGCTGCCCATCCAATACGTGTAAGTTTAGAGGAAGAGTTGCAGATTCTGTCCCTGCTTCAGGAAGTGGCAGTGGCAGTCTTATTTTGGAGCAAGTTGCTATCTGAAATGAAATGGCCCTTTCCTGTTAACATTTAGTATATCAGTAGTACAAACTGTGTTTTTCCACTTGACCTTTGGAAGAGAGAACTTCACACATGACTGGCAGCAATATAAAAGATCCCTTGATTATTTACCAGCATTATGTTGGTTATATTGATATAAAATACCACTGGAACACTTTAAATATTTAAATATAAATATCAGAATTACACTAAACTCACTTCTGTCCACTTAGGAATTCACTGAGACATACAATTTGACTAAGAGTGCCTGAAATTAGTAGTCCTCAACTTCCAGCTGATCACCTAGTGACCGTTACGATAGACCCCCTTCTGGTCACATGACTACATTTTGAACGCTCAGCAATTGTCCCACAATGATGGCCATTTGCAATGTCTCATGGTCATGTGACCATGGTTTATGTCATTTTTTGCCAGAAAGTGTGTTTATTTCTAGTTTCCGGCAAAACCCAGCCCATAGCAAACAATGGTTTTACTTAATGACTTTACAACCACTGCACCAACTTAATGCCACTGCAGAAAAAAATCAGGTTGGTTACTTATGATCCATTTTACAACCATCACAGTTTACAACTGTTAATTGCCAGACTCAGTTTCAGTCATAAGTCAAGGACTATGTGTATACACATTTGCACTATGAAGACAAATGTTAGTGGAAATATACTGACAAGGTTTGTATATTTGTTTTAATGAAATATTGTTGAATAAGGTAGGATCACCTCATTTATACATGGGTCCATATATCACATTAACCATAGTTTATGATACGTAAGGAAATTGGCTGAGTTTATCCTTTGCACTAAATAAAGCATATATTAGTGTAGGGTTTAGTGTAGGGTGATGATCCAGGGACTTCAATTGCTGCTATGAATAGAATAGAATAGAATAGAATAGAATAGAATAGAATAGAATAGAATAGAATAGAATAGAATAGAATAGAATAGAATAGAATCTGGAAAGGACCTTGGGGGTCTTCCAGTCCAGCCCCCTGCTCAAGCAGGAGTACCTATACCATCTCAAACAGGGGATTGTCTAGTCTCTTCTTAAAAATCTCCAGTGATGGAGCGCCCATGATTTCTTTAGACAAGCTGTTCCACTAGTTGATTGTCCTTGCTTCTCTCTTTGATCAGTTTCCAACCATTGTTTCTCCTTCTTCCCTCTAGTGCTCTGGTGAACAAAGTGACCCCCTCTTCCTTGAGGCAGCCCCTCAGATACTGGAATATTGCTATCATGTCTCCCCTATTTCTTCTTTTCTTTACACTAGCCAAACCCAAGTCCTGCAGCTGTTCTTCGTACGTTTTACTCTCCAGGCCTTTGATCATCTTAGTTGCTCTTCTCTGAATTTTTTCAAGTCCTCAACATCTTTTTTTGTGATATGGTGACCAAAATTGGCTGCAGTATTCCAGGTGTGGTCTTACTATGGTTTTATAAAGTGGTACTAATACTTTGCATGATCTTTATTCTATCCCTTTGTTTATACAACCCAGGATTGCATTAGCTTTTTTGGCTGCTCTGCACACTGGTGGTTCATAGTCAAGTGATCGTCACTAATACTAATATTGGTAGAGCAACATATATAGACAAATGAACAATCAGGTAAAATATGGAAAAATACCTGACTGTATAAGCTACTGTTTAGGGCAAACAATGTTGCTCTAATGAGACAAATTGTCTTTATGTGTAGCAGCTTCATCTGAATTATATAAAAATAATTCAGGATGCATATTGGTGAATCACTGTCTGCCTTTCCTTGTAGTAATAGTAGTAAAGTTGGAAGGGACCTTGGAGGTCATCTAGTCCAACCCCCTGCTCGGGCAGGAAACCCTACACCATTTCGGACAAATGGCTGTCCAGTCTCTTCTTAAAAACTTCCAGTGTTGGAGCATTTACTGCTTCTGGAGGCAAGCTGTTCCACTGATTAATTGTTCTCACTGTCAGGAAGTTTCTCCTTAGTTCTAGGTTGCTTCTCTCCTTGATTAGTTTCCACCCGTTGCTTCTTGTCCTGCCTTCAGGTGCTTTGGAAAATAGCTTAATTCCCTCTTCTTTATGGCAGCCCCTGAGATATTGGAATACTGCTATCATGTCCCCCCTTGTCCTTCTCTTCGTTAAACTAGACATACCCAATTCTCGCAACCGTTCCTTATATGTTTTAGCCTCCAGTCCCCTAATCATCTTTGTTGCTCTTCTCTGTACTCTTTCTAGAGTCTCAACATCTTTTTTACATCGTGGTGACCAAAACTGGATGCAGTATTCCAAGTGTGGCCTTACCAAGGCATTGAAGAGTGGTATTAATACTTCACGTGATCTTGATTCTATCCCTCTGTTAATGCAGCCTAGCACTGTGTTGGCCTTTTTGGCAGCTGCAGCACACTGCTGGCTCATATTTAAGTGATTGTCTACTAGGACTCCGAGGTCCCTCTCACAGTTACTACTATTGAGCATGGTGCCACCTATGCTGTACTTGTGCATTTGGTTTTTCTTGCCTAAATGTAGAACCTTGCTTTTTTCACCATTGAATTTCATTTTGTTAGTTAGTGCCCAGTGTTCAAGTCTGTCCAGATCCTTCTGTATCTAAGCCTGTCTTCTGGAGTGTTGGCTATTCCTGCCAGCTTGGTGTCATCTGCAAATTTGATGAGTTCCCCATCTATCCCTTCATCCAAATCGTTGATGAAGATGTTGAAGAGCACTGGGCCCAGAACAGAGCCCTGGGGCACCCCCACTACACACTTCCTCCATATAGATGCAGTTCCATTGAGGACCACTCGAGTACGGCCGGTCAGCCAGCTACGGATCCATCTGGTGGTGGTTCTGTCTACCCCACATTTTTCTATCTTGTCAAGTAGTAGGTTGTGATCTACTTTATCAAATGCCTTACTGAAGTCCAAGTAAATTATGTCCACAGCATTCCTCTGATCCACTAATTTTGTCACTTGGTCAAAGAATGCAATAAGATTTGTCTGGCATGATCTATTTTTGACAAACCCATGTTGGCTTTTAGTAATGACTTTGTTTGCCTCTAGGTGTTCGTTGATTCGTTGTTTGATTATCTTTTCCAGGATCTTCCCAGGTATTGAGGTCAGGCTGATAGGTCTGTAATTTCCTGGATCCATTTTTTTTCCTTTTTTGAGGATGGGAACTACATCAGCTCTTTTCCAGTCCTCTGGTAGTTCCCCTGTGTTCCAGGATCTTTGAAAAATATAGTTCAGTGGCTCCGATATCACATCTGCCAGTTCCTTGAGAACTCTGGGGTGTAATCCGTCTGGTCCTGGCGATTTGAACTCATCTAGGCTGGACAGGTGCTCACTAACGATTTTCTTGCCTATCTTAACTTGTGTTTCTGTTTTGTTTTTTGTGGCACTATTTTTGATAGGTTGGTCTGTTTTTTCCCTTTGTGTAAAGACAGATGCAAAAAATGAGTTAAATAGTTCTGCTTTCTCCCTGTTGCTTGTCACCTTCTTGCCACTTCCACCCACTAATGGACCAATCATTTCCTTCACTTTTTTCTTGTTTTTTACATGTTGAAAGAAGCTTTTTTTGTTATTTTTGACTTTGGTCGCAAGCCTCAGTTCATTTTGAGCCTTGGCTTTCTTCACTTCATCTTTGCAGGCTCGGGCTATTTGCTGATATTCTGACTTAGTTATGTTCCCCTCTTTCCACTTTCTATACTTGTCCTTTTTATCTTTCAATTTGTCAGAGAGTTCTTTATGCAGCCATGCTGGTTTCTTTTGAGAGCTGTTGTTTTTCCTCTTTGTTGGTATTGTGCTAGACTGTGCTTTTATTATCTCATTTTTCAAAATTTCCCAAGCTTCTTGAGTTGTTTTCCCCTTGAGGATTCTCATCCATGGAATCCTTCCCAAGCCCTCTCTAAGTTTATTGAAATTAGCTCTCTTGAAGTCCAAGACTCTAGTTTGACTGTGTTCTATTGGTTGTGCTTCTATAATGTTGAATTCTAATATTGCATGATCACTTCCTCCCAGGGTTCCTATGGCTCCAACACCGTCTATCATTTCATCTCTGTTAGTGAGAATTAGATCCAAAATGGCTAATCCCCTAGTTCCATTCTCTACTTTTTGGGAGACAAAGTTGTCTGCTAGGTTTGCCAGGAACCTGTTTGATCTTCCACTTGGTGCGGAGTTTGTCTCCCAGTTGATGTCAGGGTAGTTAAAGTCCCCCATTACTATTGTGATGTGCTTCCTACATACCTTAGTTAGCTGACTAGCAAAAAGTTCATCTATTTCCTCTGTTTGGTTGGGTGGTCTGTAGTATACACCTATGGCAATGTCATTTCCCCCCCCTTTTATATTGACCCAAATGCATTCAAGACAGTTTTTATCATTGTTGTACTCTATTTCTGTGAAGATGTAGTTATTTCTTATATAGAGAGCAACTCCACCTCCTCTTTTATTTGGTCTGTTTCTTTTAAATAATTTAAATCCCTCTAGCTGTGTGTTCCATGTGTGAGTTTCATCCCACCATGTTTCCGTAATGGCAACAATATCGTATCTGCCCTCATTAACCTGAATTTCTAGTTCACCCTGTTTGCTGTTCATACTTTGTGCATTGGTGTATAAACATTTGAGTCCTTTGTGGGTGGCCCTGTGTTTCCTTTCTACATAACCTGTGTGGTGCCTGAGTTCCCCTATTGTCTTACCACCTATTTGGTTAGTGCACTTTATATGGCACTCGCTATTAGAGGCTTCATTTTGATTGGTAGCAAGGTTGGTATTCTTGTCCACACACACATCTGTGCTACATGCACTGATAGCCCTATAGTTTTTAAATTGCCGGGGACAGGGTTGTTCCGTATCAATTAACTCCCTGTCCCCGCTGTTTAGTTTAAATTTCCCTCCAGAAAATCTGTGAATTTATAGCCGAGTAACTCAGTCCCTTTTTTTGATGGATGCAAACCATCTCTTTTGTACATCTTTTGATTGGACCAGCTACTGACATCGTGACTAATATATCCAAAGCCTTCCCCTTTACACCATTCCTTTAGCCACATATTGAATTGTGCTATGCGCTGGCCTTTTCCGTTTTGCTCCTTATACACTGGTAAAACCTCTGAGAAAGTAAGCCTACAGCCTATTCTGCTAAGTTCCTTCCCCAAGCTCTGGAAATCATTCTGCACAGAGAGTACATCTTTTTGGGACAGATCATTAGTGCCAAGGTGTACAATAGCCTCCACATCACAGTCCTTGCTGCCATTCTTGATTATTTTAGAAATACGCTTCTTGTCCCTACTGGCAGTAGCACCTGGAAGACACCTGACCTCTTTCAAAGCCTCTGTGTCCTTTCCTAAATTTACATCCCTTATAATTGAATCACCTACCAGAAGGTAGCTTCTCTTTTTGGGAGCCTTTCTATTCTTGCATGACTGATGTGCAATACCTGATTCACACTTCTCCCTATCAAAATCTAGTTCTTCATCTCGGACCACAATCCCCTGCTTATTTGAGTTATCTTCACAAATACCTTTACCAGTCTCCTTAATGTCCCTATTAAGGTCCTTAATGTCCCTATTAATGTCCCTATTAAGGTTGTAGAATCATGATTCTGTAGAGCAGTGGTTCTCAACCTTTTTAATGCCGCGACCCCCAACCAGTCATAAGTCGAGGACTACTCAACCGGTTGTAAGTCGAGGACTACTCAACTGGTGCAGCACCGTTTGCAGAATGGGACTTTTGGCGGGCTCAGCAGGGCAGAGACAGCCTGGACAATTCCTATTGGCTTTTGAAAGCCAATAGAATTAGACTCTATTCAAGAGAGTCTATTCTATTGGCTTTCAAAAGCCAATAGAATAAAAGGGAGTAGCACAGCTAAGGAAAAGGGGAAAAAAATGGCGGACTGCCTTGTTTGGCGACCCCCGTGAAATGGTCGTTCGACCCCAAATGGGGTCCCGACCCACAGGTTGAGAACCACTGCTGTAGAGATATGAACCTCTCTACTCCAACATAACAGGGGAAATGTTGTTTTCATGAACTGAATCAGAAAAGCTACGCAGTTGGCAGAAAGACAATGCCTGAGAACCTACTTGATTTCCAGTGCTCTTTGACACACTGGCTACCAGTTTAAGAATCTGATCTTTCCAGACAAATTTTTATTGCCTCCAATACATATGCAAAAGGGATGGGAGTGGGGATTCAAAAACATCTGTTCAAACACCCATCTACTTCATGATACTGAAAGCGCAGAAACCTCCCCTATAATCTACAGTTATCAGAAGAGCAGAGAATTAACTGAAATAAAATGATTCACTATTGAATGTATTATTCTGCAGATTTATGGAACCCCAGCAGCAGCATTACCATAGGCAGGGTTGTAATTTTGGTAGGTCCCAAAACATGAAAATAGGAAAAAGGACAGGAATTAAGCAGTGAGCTTATACACAAAACATTTGTGTTGCAACCTACAAGTTCAAATCAGAAGGCTATATGATACGGATTCAAAGCAGGAAAGGAGTTTTAGATCTAGCACAAATACACATGTTATATTTAAAGGATCCTTCTTGTTTGAGATCTGAAGGCTACCAGGAGCAGTCAACAGTTTTATTGCTTGGGGTTAAACAATAAAGAAATCTCACTTTCTATTTTGTTTCTTTTTCTCTATAGGTTTGGAAAGAAAGGGATTTATTCTGAACTTCAGTGGCATGATCCTGCTGTCTTCTGCACCCCTATCCTTACCTCACAAGTTTTGTTGTAGGGGAGGGCTATACATTGCTTACTGTAAAATATAGCATACACAATTATATGGGCACTGTTTTATCTTAGAAAACATAATATGTCAAATTTCCCACGTTAGGTATAACATTCAAGTATTTAATAATGATAAAATTAATATCTGTATCTCTAGGTATTATATGCTATTAATAGTAATATCTGATCAGATTGGGAGTATTACATAAAAAGAGAAAGCTTACAAAATTATAAATTATTATAAATAAATGTACAAGATGGTTTCTTATATGTAGTGAATATGTGACCCTTCTTTGGTCCCTAAAAGGAGTTGTTTAATTTAGAAAGTTGTGTAAACAGAAATTATTATGCTAAAAAAAAAAAAAAAAACAGAGAGAGGTGCTTTTTGGATTTATACTATTTATACTAGCCTGCAAAAAAATAATTCAAGGTCTTTTCTTCAATCAGAATATCCAGAGAGTTGTATGGTCTCTCTTTAATAATTAATAGCCAAAAGGATGATATGTCTGTATGCATATTGAATATGGCTTTGCGATGGTATTGCCAACTTACAAGAAAGAAATTGATTTTTTCTACTGTTCCTGTGCCATTACAAGAAGCTTGCTGCTCCGGAATTGGATGGAAGAGAGTTTTCCATCTTGGAAGTAAGAATAATGTTTGACATCAGTTGCAAGAGGAACTGAATGAGTTTGTGGATCTGTAGGTACATGTAATAATCAGAATAGAGCTGGAAGGGACCTTGAAGGTCTTCTAGTCCAGCCCTTTGCTCAAGCAGGAGTTCCTATATCATTTCAGACAAGTCGCTGTCCAGTCACTTCTTAAAACCCTCGAGTGATGAAGCACCCACAGCATCTGAAGGCAAGCTGTATTAATCTGTCCCCAAACCTGGAGGATTCTGGATGGGTCATAGAGACTTGTCAAAAATTATTAAATATTAGGGCTTTTCAGTGCTTTCAATTCAATCTCCAAAGGTATTTTAGCAAGAATAGAAGCATAAACATACTGCTGGTCTGCCATAACTTGAAGCAGCTAAATCTTTTTCCAAGACTGTAGTTTAGCAGTTCAGAAGTCAGTCAAGTATTCATGAGAAGGCAGCTGCTTTGTGGTGATGCCAATTGCATAGTCCCATTAAATACATGGGGAATAACATTAACACTGTGTATTTTAATTTCATTTACATTTTTACTTAATCGCCTTTAGTGTCAGGTTTCTCCCAGCCTATATGAACACTTACAGACAATATTTGAAGGCTGCAGTTCTCTGATAACTGTGCTTATTAAATGAATTAAGGAAGCTATTACAAAGAATGCCAGCAGCTGCCAAATGTGAAATGCAAGCCCTATTTATAATAGAGGGAGGATTCTATTCTTTTGCTCCTTTCTTGTACCATATAGTAGTCTGGAGGCTTCATGTTTTTGGATGGGAATAGTGTGCTTTATTGTGGCACACACCTTCCCCAAACAATAGGTTGTTGCTCTGGTTAACTCCACCTTTTAGGCTTTGCAAGTTCATGTATGTAAATGCACCTTTAATACTCAGTACTTAAAACAAACAAAAGTCTCAAAGTCTGTAAAGTAGCCTATAATCTTTGTCTCCCTCCAAAAGTTCTTGTATTGGTGGTGGGGTTGCTTCTTGCCTCATTGTCTAGTTCAGGGGCAGGCAACCTTGGCTCTTTTATGACTCCTGGACTTCAACTCCCAGAATTCCTGAGCCAGTCATGCTGAGGGGAAAGGGAGAGGTTTCCAAGCTGAGCCATGCTGGCTCAGGAATTCTGGGAGTTGAAGTCCACAAGTCATAAAAGAGCCAAGGTTGCCTACCCCTGGTCTAGTTGCCTACCCCTGGTGTAGTCAAGATTCAGGCAGGAAATACATCACAATTGGCTGCTTACCTTAACTTGTGGTCCTGGCAATTGACTGATAGCTCTGTTGTTTGCCTGTAACAGTTATACATTCCCAGATATCACCTCCTCCTCCTCCTCCTCCTGTTGTCTTCTTATCTCCTTCTTCTTCTACACCAGGGGTGGGGAACCTTGGCCCTTTTATAAGTGAGCATGGCTGGCTCAGGAATTCCGGGAGTTGAAGTCCATAATTCATAAAAGGGCCAAGGTTCCTCACTTCTGTTCTATACACTCACGCTTTTGTAGGCTAAAGACCTGGAATTGGCATCTTCCTAAAGATGTGTGGCTCAATTAGCAAGATGCTTGGAACTTGCCATGGTCATTGCTTTGAATAAAGGGGTGGGGGGGTTGGATGAATAATTGAATGAATGAGCTCTTTCTTTCTTTCATTCCTCCCTTCCACACACACAAACATCTTTTACAGTTTACTCTCTCTGGTTTCTTCTTTCCAGTTTCTGTGACTGTAAACCTCTATGGCCTTGAAAGAAAGCCTGAGCTGAGCCGATCCTTGAGGATGGTGATTTCTTCTGCCTGACTGCAGCTGCTTCCCTCAACTGCAGACAGCAATTCCAGCTTCTTTCCCTCACATGGTCAAAGCAATTTGCTTTAAAGTGAAGTGACCAGGGAGATTGACTGGCAAAGACACAAAACAGTAGCTGTAAGGAAAGAAAGTCCTGTATAACTAATTTCACCCTAATTGCTATTGATTCCTTTGTTTACAGCATCTATGTGACCTATTAATTGTGGATGCTAGTAAGAACTATGCTTTGTACTATGCTTGGCCTCTGGGAAATGTTCAGTTGATTCCATTCAGGGTCACTTACACAGGGCAGGGCTCAGATGAATGTGCTGTTTCATAGATCACTTCTTCCATGGATGTGTTCTTGGCTGGTATGTTTAACGACTGGTGAAACAAAGCTACTAGACAGTATTGCACCAAGCATTTAAAGTAAATTAAAATTCTTATTCAAAACAAAAGATTTTAAAAATAGTATCCTCAGGCACACTGTGATATGGACTCTGGATCCCTGTGTGAAATTTAAAATTGTGTCTTCCCAAACTAACTGTTCTAGATTGCAAAGCTCTGGATAGCCAGGAGACTGTAGCATGGAGTCAGTTTTCTCTGTCACTTTGCAGCCATCTAGTGGTTTTCCAGATTTTTCAACCCAGATCTGATAACCTTACTGTTTTCAGAATGGAAGGCAATTCTTGGATCTGCTGGAGATCTTGAAGATGCTGGTTGAAGATGTTGAGATATTTAAATTTAGTAGCTGGAGCAGTGAGGTTGTGCAGTGAACCAGAACACACAGTTATAACTGATTGGTTAGAGAGTGCTGGCTCCTGCGTGAGGCAATCTGCACTGTGATTGGTTGCTATGGGTATGTAGGGGGAGTTTCCCCCTTTTCCTGCCATCATCATCATCATCATCATCAATAATAATAATAATAATAATAATAATAATAATAACAATGTGTTGTTGTTATTATTATATTTTATTAATTTTTACAATAACAATCCTTAGAGATTAGTGAACAGTGTGTTATCTGGATTTATATATTTAAAAACAATCAATAATTAATTTCTATAATTGATCAATATGTTGGTTAATAATATATTTCCTTGATCCTCTCTTCTTCCAGTAATGTTTTCCTTTTGTGTACATTAAACAAATATGATTCTTAATACCTTCAATACATACAAAGTATAAATATTTTTCTAGCATGTGTATGTATAATAATAACATCAACATATAACATCTTTTCTAATCAGCTTATGTTTCAATTGTATTTGTAGAAGTCATCTTATTAAATTGTTATATGTCCTGTTTTCATCAATAGTTTTTCAGGTATGAAGTTTTAGCACTTTTCTTAGTTTTTAAATTTTTACCTGATTTCAATATATTTTTGTTCCCCATAAGAATTTAATTCACAGCTTCCATCTATGGTAGGGTGGAGATGTAGTTCTCTCCCTTCTCACTTTGGAAGGATTTTTGCTTCTTGGGAATATTTTCAAGGAAATCTGATATAAAATAAGAGAGAGAAGATCGAATTCCTCACCCAGTTTCAAGCATGCTGTTCACCGTTGTTCTGGTTAGTGCCTTTGGACTTCGGCTGCAAGTAGCTTGGGCTGGCAGCAAGCTGTGGCCAGCTTTTCTCCTGTTGGGTTAGAGGGCTTCTCCTGGATCAAGCAGGCCAACCGTTGTCACTCCGCGATCATCAGAGCACCCCTCTTTCTCCATTTACGGTCCTCTGGCAGGGCGAATCTAGCTGTGGGAAGTGGAGCTCTGCAATCCCGTGGCTGTGCACTACGATGCAAAACCGGAAGTCCCCCCTCCCCGCCTTTTTCTTTTGTGTCCTCTGTGTGTTCTGTGATTTACCTCATGATGCTCTTTTTGCCTGATTATCTTGTTTGGTGTATATATAAATGTAAAATATCTTGTTTGGTGTATATATAGATGTAAAATATATTTATTTATATAAAAGTACAAGTTTGTGTCAGCGATTCTGACTCCATTTGGACACTTGCTGCACAATTCTCTGACAAAGATTTGAGACCCAATTCAGTTAATTTGCATTATTTGATCACTACGTCATAGTTTCTATTCTCTAAAGATTTTTGGTTCATATTTGAGCATTGTTTAAACAATTTTGTTTAACTATCGTTCACAAACCTACATCTACAGTGTATATATAAACAAACACTTATGCAATAGACATTACAGATATGCAGCATTCAAATCTAAAGCAGACAAAGGTGGTTCTGATATAGCAAATATGCCCTCTCTTGACCCATGTGTCTGCAGCTCCTTGAAGGAGTCATGCCTTTTCCTGCATTTGCATGACAGTATTTCAGAAATTGTAAAAGGAGCTGGTAACAGGGCCGCATCACACCCTGACACTACTTCTATAATGCCTCATGAATGCAAATTTCACCAATTGGAAGACTAAGATTCACTTGAAAAGTTCAGTTTGTAGGTAATTTGGTTCAGTTCCTGAATCAAATCACTTTTAAATTTAATGGTTAAATTAATTCCGAGTATTGAATTGAGGTGGATGCCTACAAATCAATTTGATGGGCTTTTTCACTTATGTCAACCTTTTCCCTTTTTCTAAATCAAAACTTTTATTTGAATCAATTTGATTTTCTAAGCAAGCTGATGATTTAAATTGCATCAGAACTGATTTACAGAGGTTTGTTAGCTATGAAATTCCAAAGATGCTCAAGAGTAGAAGATAAAAGCAGGACATTAATCTTCCACTGCTGTTCTCAAGATGTTTATATAGGGACATAGCAAACTGAGCCAACCTGCAGGTCTGCAGACCTCTGTAGGCAGTGATAAACTGTCCTCAAGCAAGATTCTGGAGCAGGGCTTTGATTCTAGTTTTTAAGGGGAAAGGAAGAAGTATGAGTCTGCAAGAGACAATATATCCAAAGAAGAAAATGCATACTTAATCTACAGTACCACCTCTGGTCTCAATAGAAAAACTTTTTTATGCTGGGAAGAAGGCAGATGTAAGTAACCAAGATTTCTTACAAGCCAGCACAATTACACCTCTACTCTGCCATCTTGTGGCAGTTTAGAATACACAGTGTTTTGGTTTTTTTTCAAGTGAGGTGATACAGGCACCTCTATAGGTTTTTGTTTTATTACATGGGAAAGTATTGTGATTGAAACCTGCTAACTATATTTTATGGGAATAGGAGAAAAATCTTGTATTTCTACTTTTTCTCCTTATGCTGTTCGTCAGCATTTGAATTATACTGTAGTTGGTTTCCTGACAAGACTTTGCAAGAACATATTCCCAATTTTTGTGCCTCTTTCATTTACACATGTATTTTTATTTTTATGTTAATTGTTAAGTTAAATTATATGGGCTGTCAATATTTGTATAGTGTTGAAGATTAATTTTCTATTGTTTTCTTTGGACCATAGTGTTATTACTATTTATTTTTGTTGCATTTTTGTTTAATAATGCACAAGAACAGTCTGTATACTTATATTATTTAATAATGCCTGGTTACAGTCTGTACACTCATAAGAACTGTCTTTACCAACTGTGGGATCTATCATGTACTTCCTATAGAACAGGGGTGAGCAACTATGGCCCTTTTATGACCTGTGGACTTCAACTCCAAGAATTCCTGAGCCAGCAGCAGGGATGATGATAATAATAATAATAATAATAATAATAATAATAATAATAATAATAACAACAACAACAACAACAACAACAACAATAATAATAATAATAATAATAATAATAATAATAATAATAATAAAAAAGTTGGAAGGTACCTTGGAGGTCATCTAGTTCAACCCCCTGCTCAGGCAGGAAACCCTATACCATTTCGGACAAATGGCTGTCCAGTTTCTTCTTTAAAACTTCCAGTGTTGGCGCATTCACCGCTTCTGGAGGCAGGTTGTTCCACTGGTTAATTGTTCTAACTGTCAGGAAATTTCTCCTTAGTTCTAGTTGCTTCTCTCCTTGATTAGTTTCATTCGTTGCTTCTTGTCCTGCTTTCAGGCACTTTGGAAAATAGCTTGACTCCCTCTTCTTTGTGGCAGCCCCTGAGAAATTAGAACACTACTTTCATGTCCCCCCTTGTCCTTCTCTTTGTTAAACTAGACACACCCAATTCCAGCAAGCGTTCCTTATATGTTTTAGCCTCCAGTCCCCTAATCATCTTTGTTGCTCATCTCTGTACTCTTTCTAGAGTCTCAACATCTTTTTTACATCGTGGTGACCAAAACTGGATGCAGTATTCCAAGTGTGGCCTTACCAAGGCATTGTAAAGTGGTATTAATACTTCACGTGATCTTGATTCTATCCCTCTGTTAATGCAGCCTAGCACTGTGTTGGCCTTTTTGGCAGCTGCAGCACACTGCTGGCTCATATTCAAATGATTGTCCTCTAGGACTCTGAGATCCCTCTCACAGTTACTACTATTGTTAGCAAGGTATCCCCTATACTATACCTGTACATTTGGTTTTTCTTGCCTAAATGTAGAACCTTACTTTTTTCACCACTGAATTTCATTCATAGCTCCCAGTGTTCAAATCTGTCCAGCTCCTCCTGTATCCTAAGCCTGTCTTCTGGAGTGTTGGCTATTCCTGCCAGCTTGGTGTTGTTTGCAAATTTGATGAGTTCCCCATCTATCCCCTCGTCCAGATCTTTGGGGAAGAGCCTTCAGTGGAAGCTGCTGAGACTTGGAGAAATAATAACTATAAGATGGGGCATTGTTCTGCCATTTATGATTAAAATGTGAACCATTACCTCCTGTTTAAGTCTGAGCAGAAAGAAACTTGTTAGGAAACTCTTCTTTTTCAAAATCATGCTAAATCTAGTTTATTTTGTTAGTAAAGAGAGCAGAATGTAACAGGTGACAATGAAAACAAATGGCAAAATGCTAGCAGGTGATAGTGAGATCTCCTCAATGTATACTTTGCTTCTCTTCAGCGGAGAATATGATTTAAATTCATCTAACTATAATAATTAACAAAGGGGAAAGTAGCAGCCCAAAGAAAGGAAACAGATGGTGAGGGAACATCAGACTACCATGAATGAATGAAGCTTATTTTGGGGCCCTTTTGTATAATTTCTGAAAAATTAAGATGGGCAATAGTGCCAAGGGCCTGGAAAAGGACAAATGTCCTATCTTCAAACAGAGGAAAAAACTAAGTAACTACGGACCAGTGAGCTTAGTGAACATCTTAAAGAACAGGAAAAAGATTCTAGCCATTTCTTACAGTGGCATGCAAGGCAGGTGACCTTGATATGTGTTTTTGGATTTCATCCTCAATTGTTCACTGCATCTCTGTCTGAAGGTATCTTTCTTGAGATGTTCATGTAGGACAGGGGTGTCAAACTGCCAGCCTGCGGGCCAGTTTCATCATACTGGAGCCGCGCCCACCCCATTGCTGGCAATGATGAAAAAGTTCCAATACGTTGCGTGACGTCACATGACATCACGAGTTTGACATGTCTGATGTAGGAAAATTTCCAGGATATGCCATAGACATCTCATAAGAATACATGAGCTTTACAGTGTAGTATTTAGGTCTATTTTTCAAGGTCTATGCCTCAGATCCATAGAGCAAGACTAAGATGGCTTGGCACCAGGAGATTTGTATCTTGATTCTCACTGAAAACCTTTGTTTCTTCTGAAGGAAGTGGTTTAACAGTCTAAAGACAACACTGATAAAGACAATGGGCAACTTATAGGATGCAGATACCCTCCTTACACTATTATTTTTAAGTACCTGATTGTGTTTGGTGGACATCTGGGCTTCAGTTTAACAAATGAAGCAAATTCAATGTTTAAAGTCTGTTCGATGTTATCCAATATGAAGAGAAGATTTTTGAAGAAGAACTGGAGTTACTTGAATCCAGGGAAATGTGGATTGGATTTAACCTTATATTTGTTAGCCACATCATTTTGTATATTATATTTGACAGTGAAGGAATTTGATCCCCTGATTTCAGCCTGAATGAAAACCAGAGTTTCCCAGTCTTGCTTACTGAAAGCTTAGTGGACCCTATCTAACAAAATGAAATTCAATGTAGAGAAAAGTAAAATCTTACACTTAGGCAAGAAAAGCCAAAAGTACACATATAGATTTGGTGAAACCAGGCTTAATAGCAGCAACTGTGAGAGGGATCTTGGAGTCTTAGTGGACAATCAATTAAATATGAGCCAACAGTATGCAGCGGCAGCTAAAAAAGCCAATGCAATCCTAAGTTGCATTAACAGAGGGATTCAATCAAGATCACATGAGGTACTAATACCACTCTATAAAGTATTAGTAAGACCACACCTAGAATATTGCAATCAATTTTGGTCTCCACGCTATAAAAAAAGATGTTGAGACTCTGGAGAGAGTGCAGAGAAGAGCAACAAGGATGATTAGGGGACTGGAGGTTAAAACATGAAGAAAGATTACAGGAACTGGGTATGGCTAGCAAAGACAAAACAATCAACCAATGGAACAGACTGTCTGTTATTGGTACTTCATCACTGGAGGCGTTCAAGAAGAGACTGGACTGCCAACTGTCAGAAATGGTGTAAGGACTCCTGCTTGGGCAGGGGTTGAACTACATGACCTACAAGGTCCCTTCTAACTCTGTTATTCTATTCTTCAATTCTAAGTCTTATAGTATGTGCTGTAAATAGGATGTATTTTGCCAGAGGATACTGTTTGATTGTAAAGAGAGATTATTGGGTTGGTTTGCAAAATTTGTTGTTGTAAAAAGACCAAATTTCCCACAGGTCATACATTGATCAAAGGAAGCCATGATTGCTTTAGAAGGATTTTTTTAGCTAATTGAAGAAGATGGAGGATTCTTCCATTGTTTTTGTCAAGTTAATATGTAAAGCAGCATGTCAGCAGAATACATTGTTTTTCTCTGTCTCTTGTTAATTGACCATTGTTTCCTGAGTTTGACTACAAAGAATATTCTAATAGCTGCTTGAGTCAGTTGAAAGTTTACCTTGAGGCATCTTTACCTGACCAACAACACAATCTAATGCAGATTAATTCTTTGTTTTCCAGAGAGTTGGATGTATTAAGTTATTTTGAAGCAAAAGCCAAGAATGCTATTTCATTTAAAGTTGTTTTTACATATTGTGAAATATTATGCAGCAATAAATGTGAAACTCTAAGGTGACTTTGTGTTTTTAATAATCCATAGACATATGCAAATGTAGCATCATAGAGGTCAGGGGGTCAAGCAGTAGCCAAATGATAAAAGCAACATTGTGCTACAATGCTACAAGCCCTATCCCTTTTGTAAGTGTGCCATACATGTCTCAAAGGGATAGAGCTTGTGATGTGACAGTACAACACTGCTTTTGTCATCTGAATGAAGGCCAGAAGCTTCTGGTCCAGAAGAGGAATTGCCTTCCAGAAAAACACCATCCAGAAACAATTGGATTAACATAATCCAGTATGCTGAGGTAAAGTTTTATTAAGTTATCCAAAACATGACTTCTGTGATTTATTTAAAGCTAATATTTGCCTCCTTATTTCTGCATGAAGACTGTGGATAAATTAACCACGTTAATTTGTTCTGCCTAATATCTGTTTGCCTAATGGATAACTGCTAATCATAAAGAAGGCACCACTTTGGCTGTCAGTCAGATAACAGGTGACTGTGATACTCTCAGAGAATGTGCCTCTTTGTAATAAGTCCTATCATTATCTACAGCTCAAGACCCTTGGAATCTTAATTGCAGGGGTCTTAATCCCAATTGCAATATTGCTTGCAGTCTTCCCAAACAGCAACCCTCCAGATTCATTGGAATGTAATTCCTATCTTTATCCCACTTCTCATTTGAAGTTTTTCCCAATTCTAAAAAGTTCTAGCAATCCATGTATTGTTTCATCTCATGATATTGATCTTATTTCATCCCCAGGCTGTGACTTAAAGGTTTTGTGCCACTACTTCATATCTGCCAAGACACGACTTTTACCTGCTTAAAACACAAAGGCATAGGTTTTTTCAACTTTCAGGGAAGGATTTATATGACCAGACCACCCTTGATCAGAAGAGCTGCAGAGATATTTTAAGTTTTACTTAGACTTTTCAGCATGCTGAGATCTCTGAGAAACCCAAAAAATTTGCTGATAACCACGGCTTCTGTAAAAGTGTGGCAGATGCATGGAAACTACAATTAATTAAGCAATTGCCCAATTAAACACATCAAAGAAGCCCTCAGAATGTGTGGCTGCAAGAAGACAAAATGGCATACTTCTGCAGTGTCAGACAGTAACAGAATAACAGAGATGGAAGGAACCTGAAGATCTTCTAGTCCAACCCTAATTGCAACATGTGGAATGACAATGTTGCTTCATTTATTGTTTTCTTCTTCATCTGTTATGAAGGAGTTCCTGCTGGGTCTTTTTGGGGATTTGATGAAGGCCCACTTGGGATAGCCACATATTCTGAGGACTTCCTTGATGTGTTTAATTGGGCAAGAAAAAGTACAAGGCAACATTGTCATTCCATATATTGCAGGAACATTGGACAAGCTCGGGACATCTTTAGCCAACACAATATACATGCACACTTCAAACCCTTGGATAAAACACCCAGGATAAAACACCCAGATACAATGTGGTACATGTAGTACATTGTAGTGAGCCATGTGCAGATCTGTACATTGGGGAAACAAAACAATCACTTCATAAATTCATGGCACAACATAGGAGAACAAACCAATCAGGACAAGATTCAGTGGCCCATCTCATTTAAAAGACAAAGACCACTCTTTTGAAGACAGCAAAGTCTTGGGCAGAGAGAACCACTGGTTTGAAAGAGGGGTCAAAGAGGCCATCTATGTCAAAACTGAACAGGATAGGACATCATCTATCTACAATACAGTCCTTTCAGCAGTTCCATGAAGGCTCCACATGTATTTGCACCACTCAGATGACCCTCCAGGTGACCTCAATGACTTTTTAAAAGAATGCAAATGATCAGCTGTCTGCAAGAGGTATAAATCCTTCCATTCTCCACCATCCAGTCACAGCTGAAGAAGCTTCTTGGATGAGAAGTGAAATGTCTTCAAAGAAAAAGAAGAAAGCCCAGTTGCCTTGTGAAAAAAGCACCTATGGGATTCTAGGTTGCTTCTCTCCTTGATTAGTTTCCACCCATTGTTTCTTGTCCTGTCTTGAGGTGCTTTGGAGAATAGGTTGACTCCCTGTTCTTTGCATAATATATCAAAGGACATTGTACAATAAATCAAAGGAGATTATAAGAAATCTGCTCATCCCTATTGACCAGGAAGGTGTTCTATCTTGAAAAGTTGAGAAATATATGTCATGATTATTAGCTGTTTATTAATCTATCAGCATACTCCAACCAGTATTGACTTATCCAGGAGGACCTCCTGGTCATCCCCTTTTCCAAAAACTTCACCTAAAACTACTGTCTATCTTAGTTAAAATAAAGGCTGAAACATTTCTTTAATTCACATCATTCACTGCAGGATATAGAATGGGAAGTATTTGTCTTAGTGTTCCCAGAATTAAAAGAGATGGTCAAATGTTCTGCATATGAATATTAGATATTGCTGCTATCAGCTACCAGTAACTACCATATGTATTTGGCAATCTTCCTCTTGAGATGGATATAAAATGCAATATCATGGCTGAAATATTAAGTTGTTCTCTTTTTAAAAAACCTTGTTTTCCAGGAGAAAACTTGCAGTCTGTTTTGGTTATGTTGTTTATAATAAAGGTATTGCTTTATATGGAAATTAGATTTTCTTTCCTTTCATGAACCCATACTATTTTCATTGCTTTTCTTGAGTATTAAAAAGCAAGAAAATAGAGTAATCTCAGTGAAGGAAGAAAGTGTCACAGTGTGTCCCCTCATTCAGGTGGGGGAAAAATTGCCTTCGCTAATATTGCCCTTGAAATGTTTTGTCCATGTCCTCAATGCTCGTGTATTTCAGCAAGAGCCAGTTTGGTCTAGTAGTGGTTAAGGCACCAGACTGTGAGTTCTAATCTTGCTATAGGCATGAAAGATGGTTGTGTAATTTTGGTCAGTCACTTTCAGCTCATCCTACCTCACAGGTTTGCTGTTGTGGGGAAAAATAGGAAGAGGAAGGAATATTAGATATGTGTGGCACCTTGAGTTGAATTGAAAAATAAAAAGAGAGAAGTCCAAAGCATTATTTATTGAACCATCCAAAGATGAATATAATGTTTTGGGTAAATATCAAGACATCTCTATCATTCATTTTCAAATCAAAGCAGATAAACATTACCAGATCTGCCTACTCACAATTGTATTGATCTTGCTATATAGTGATTGCTATGCCAAATAAAGTTCCATAGCCTGCTGATATATATGATAGGTACTGTACATAGAATCTAGGTATTGAAGTGGGACACATGCTACATCACTCACCCTACATAAACCTCTAGATCAGTATTTCTCAACCACAGCATCTTTAAGATGTGTGGCTTTCAACTCCCAGAATTCCCTAGACATCAGAGGAAGGGAATTCTGGGTGCTGGCTGGGTAATTCTGGAAGTTCCTGATGTTGAGAACCACTGCTCTATAGAGTTTAGAAGCTTCTGTAATAATGAAAAGCTTTTAATGAAATTACTCTAAGAGGATGCCTGCCCTAGGGATCAATCCTGGGTCCTTTGGTTTTTTAATTACTTGGGTGAAGAGTTGGAGGTGATTCATCCCAGATTTTAAGATGATACAAAATTGAATGGGATAGCTAATAGCATAGAAGATAGAAATAAAATTCAAAATGATTTGAATAACTTGGAGAAATGCCCTGAAAATATTAGAGTGACATTTAACAGTGACAAATGCAGCATGTTTCACCAAGGAAACAAATGTGGTAAGATGGGCAGCCAATAAATTTAATAAACGAAATGAAAACCAAATAGGCATAGGATGGCAAAATATCAGAAGGAATCTGATTGTCCAATTTCATTAAAAGAGATAAACTTTTGTGACTTAAGGCGGCTCACAGCTTGTGCCTTTAATAAAATGTGCCAGTCAGAAAAGATGCTATCAGACGCTTCCTGGTTTTTGCTACCATAAACTAACATGGCTCCTGTTCTTCTTCTCTGATCTCCTGGATGGCCATAAAAATGTGAGACAGGCAGGCAGGCAGGCAGGGACAATAAATGTTTATAAAAAAAAATGGAACAATAGCTGATTGTAAATTGAATATGAGTCAACATTGAGATGTGACTGCAAAAAAGGCAAATACAACTTTTAGGCAAATACAATCTGGAGTCATAACTCTTCTAATGTCTAAATAGATGTTTGATGGGGGGAAAAAGGCAAGGCTTGCTTTTTCTTGTCCAGATTGCAAGATGTGTAATATTGGAATATAGATTCCTCTTGAATATGAGAAAAAAAAAATCTTAGAAGTAACAGCAGTTTGACAATAGAAATGTTGAAAGAAAAATCTTCATCAGGGTCCAGTCCAAGACGGGAATAAACAAAATGGAGACTGCTTTAGAAAGAAGGTTGTGGTTTATTAAAGAGCAGAGCCAGACAGCAATGTGACTCTGGGAAAGCTGACCACATGTTGCTGGGACTGGTGGATTTTTATACCTTCTGGGGCTTTTGAGGTTGTTTCCTGTTCCTGTTTGAGGCTTTGTGTCATGTACTTTGGTCTGATTCTGAGTGTGCCCTTTTTGTATTAGTGGGTCAATCCTATTATGTTCCCAAAGGTCATGTCTTTTAGAGTTTGGGTGGGGTATGTAGTTTTTAGGAGTCTTTGTCTTCCTAATCTCATCAGTTTTTAGCTTCCTGGCTCCAACCTTCTTGGATAGATTATTACATCTGCATTTCTAAAAGCTGATTTCTGCTGAGTTTTCTGGCTGGGGGGGGGAGGGAGGGAGAAGTTTCTACCTTTTTAAAGATCTTCTCCATTATTCTTTTGGATAAATATATTCTGCCTTTTTAATATTCCCCACAATATTTCTTTCTCTGGATTCTTCCCACAAAAACAATTACTAGAGTAATGGCGAACTTTCTTTCCTTGTATAATCCAGACAGAGACTAGAACAGCCTCTTCTGTGTTGCTTTAATTTGGATTTCTGCTCTGAGCAGGGTATTGGATTCAGTGGCTGAAATGGTACTAACTAAGATTGTAAGAGCAGTCATATTTATTAATTGCATTCATGGTGTACCTTTTTATGAGCAGAAGGTGGGGATCTCTCATAATTTTATAATGTTTCAATCTTGAGACTTAGGCTAAGTAAAACAGTCTGCCCAAAAATTACACCAAAATTACAACAAATGAAGACTAGAATTTGGATTTTCTTATTTTAAGTTCAAACTCTTAATTATTGTACAGTACTTATATCCACCACAATTATTTAGATGTTCACAAAATATGAAAAACATTCCAATGATAGAAAACTTTTTGCTCAACTTTATTCCAAACTAAACGGGTACATTATATTGTCTCCATCCTGGAGAGCAGGATGGAGAGCTTCCTATTCCCCCCTTTCTGAAGCAATTTGGGGTTTCTGTTAATTGTATCGTTTGGTCCCCATAAATGTGAATCACACTGAACATTTTAAGTGCTTGTTTTTCTTTAACAAACATTACAATATTACAATGGGACTTTAACCTTCTTCATACTGTATCCAATTTTGTTGTCATACACACAAACTGTCATCCATAATCCTTAATGAGTCCTTTTTATGTTTCTAGGTTAATTAGTATATATTTGTGTACAGGCTATATACAAGACCACTTCTTTTATTATTTTGTAATTAATGTTTTAAGCTATTAGTATGAAGAAATTGCCAGACATTTAATAGTCATTTCAATCTGAATATGAGCTATTACTTGTGGTTACCAGCATCAAATTCCTGAGTGTGCAGTTAACAAGTAGGCTGGCTTGGTCACTCAAACAGTGAGATACTGGTGAAGCAGGCACAGCAGCACCTGCATTTTCTGTGTGGCATGAGAAAAGCACATCTTCTTTCCCCTATCCTTACCACTTTCTACAGGGGGACGATCGAGAGCATCCTTTCATATGGCATCACAAGTCTGGTTTGGAAGCATCATTGCTTCAGACAGGAAGGAGGTGCAGAGAGTGGTGAGGATGGCCGAAAAGATTATTGGGAGTTCCCTCCCTCCCATCCAGGACATAGCACAGAAGCGTTGCTTGAACAGGGTCCATAAGATTATCTGGACACTACACATTCTCTCCATGATCTGTTTTCCTTGTTACCTTCTGGGAGGAGGCTTCGTGGCATACGAAGCAGAACATCCAGATTCAGTCATAGTTTCATTCCATACAGTATAAACTTTGCGAACTCTCAAGCTTCCTCCTTCCATTATATATTCAAGATGGACAGTGTTTAATATTCATATGTTATGTATATGTAGGGGTATAGGTCTATACATATGTTGAATATAGTTGTATATAGTGTATATGTTGTATATAGTATGCTTAGGTATGTGTCATGAATGTGTTCACTTTGAATGTGGGCAACTAAATTTCATTTTTGATGTGTGTCATTGTACCCACAGTAAAAAATGACAATAAAGGTTATCTTGTCTTATTTTTAATCCCTGATTCTTATTTCCATCCCACAACTAATTTTGCTTTTTTCTTGATTTACTGCTATTATCTTTATATATTTGAGAACACAAGAGTCTGACTCCAAAAATGATAAAATAATTAATATGCTTTTTAATAAATGTCAGAATGACCTCAAAACTTACCATATCTGACTCAATATATTGGTAACACAAAAATTCCTCATGTTAAACTGGACTTTTCTGGACTTCATAATCCCCAACTTTTGCCACTTGGCAGCACAGCCGGGGTGGGAAAATGGGAATTGGATTGCATGAGCAATGGGCCTGTATGCATTCTCATGCAGCCCATGCACAAGTGGTGGGCCAGCTTGCACTTTCTCTCTTTAAGCTCTTAGGATAGTTTACATTTCCTATAACTTTCCCTGCAGCAAAACATCTTTCTCAAACCCAGCTGTTCAACAGCATATGCCAGTGGTGGTAAACCTATGGCACACGTGCCAGATGTGGTACTCAGAGCCCTCTCTGTGGGCACATGCACCATCACCGCAACCCCCCTTCCCCCCGCAGCCCCCTGGAGACTTGCCCCCAATCATGGACCACGCAGAGCAGCACAGCCAAGGCATGGCAGCCAGGCAGCGGGGACAAGATTCTGCCCTTGTGCTCTGTCACACACAGATGATGCTGTGGGGCATGGCCGGAGGGCATGGCCACCATGGCGCTGCTGGGCTACCTGGGCAATCTGCTGCAGTGGGCTGTGGAGGTGGTGGGTGACCATGCGGGTGGGTTGGGCACAGAGCGGGGGTGAGTGGGGAGGCAGGGCGTTTTTTGGGCACTCAGTCTCTAAAAGGTTTACCATCACTGGCATATGCTGTAACTACATTTTGCATACACACACAGACACACCAACCACCAGATGGCCATCAAGAGAAACAAAACAATTTAACTCTTTGCTGCCTAGTGATTGAAAGGTTTCATGATTGACCCATAGTCATAATGAATTGGGGAAAAAGAGTGCAAAAGAACGAAGAAAATAAAATGCAGATCATAAAACAACCAGATGATGGAACGTGATAAGTGGAGGAGACTTTTCATCTGGAGGATGATGTTGGGCAGTATTGCACAACTTTAGCTGAAGAAACCCTCAGTCATGGCCCCAATCAAGTACAATTAATGTACATTAAAGCTGTATGGTCAACAGAACAGCAAGGTCTCATTCCAGGTACTATAGTAAGGGCAAGCTATGGGACAGCAAGATTTGGGGTGGGGGCGAGGCATGATTTCTTACCAGTTTTGGGATGGGATGGGAGCAGAACAAAGGAGATGTATAAATGTGGACTAACTATGTCATGGTTCTGAAAGATGAAATGCTGTTAACATTGGATGTTCTTGCTTTGACAAACTGCTAATCAGTTTTGACTCTAACAGCTCCATGTGAGTATATGCATACACACATCTTTCAGTCATTGTTGACTCCTAGTGACTGCCTCAACTGGTCCTTATAGTTTTCTTGGTAAGATTTCAGAATTGTATTATGTCATTGCCTACTTTCTAGGAATGAGAGAAAGTGACTGGCCCAAGGTCACCAATTGACTTTCTGCCTAAGAAGGGACTAGAACTCACCATCTCCTGGATTTCAAGTCTATACCAAATCACTATACCAAACTGGTTCTCATCCCTCATTTTAACCTGTCTAATAGTTCTAACTTCTGACCTTAGAGAATAAAATTTTACAATCCAACAGATAAAGCTGAAAACTTGAAAATCTGAGTTTTATGGCTCATAACTGCAGTTTAGGTCTCTTCCTATACACAACAGTATAGGAAGAGATCTCAGGGCCATACAATGATCACTCAGGAAGTAGCAGCAGATAAGGGCTAGTGATAAACAGGTCAGCATCAGGACATCTCACATTCTTCTAGGGCAGAGGCTATGTCTTTATGAAAGTAGGACATGTTTATGAAAGTAGGAATCAATTAAATGAAGACTGATAAGATAGGAAACTAATATGAGTTTTGAGAAAAAAAATCATTCTGCATCAAGGAAGAAAAGTTATTATGCCAGAAGAAATGAATACATGAGACAAATAAGTACAGAAAAAGTTATTGGGCCATTCATTGCCCTAAAAGTGAATGAGAATGATGAATGGTGAATATCTGGTTAGGAAAAAAAACTATTTAAGTCAAGCATATAGTTTAAGCATAAGTCTGTTCATTTGTACATATAACAGAGGAAATAATATAAATGTAAAAGCATGGTTGGTTTGATTGATTATGATGCAGGAGGAGAATGTGAATCTAAACATTAATGTTGGAAAGAGGTAGGTAATGGTGTTTGATGGGGAAAATAAGAGTGAACTATTCAATTATATGTACATGACAATAAATTGGATGACTCTATGTACTTTCGTGATATATTTGCTCAAGATGGGATAGGGAAAAAGGATGGAGAAATGTTAAGATGGTACAGATATTAGCAAAATGATAATAGATAATATCAGATCTACTGCAAGTAAGGTTTATTGAAAGAAGCAAAAGTTTCTGTTCATAAGAGTGTAATTTTGCTCACTTTGTTGAATGCAAGTGAGACTTGGCTTTATTAGAGAAATGGAAAAATAAGATGTATGGAGTGGGAATGGGATACTGGAGAAGATTGTATGGTTTAAAAAAAGGATAGGACTTTTTGAATGAATGTGAATTGAAGGTAAAAATGAGTGATCAGTACAAAAGAGATAGATAAAGGTGCTTTGGTCATAAATGAATAAACATTAACTTATAAATAAACAATGAATAAATGAATATTAAATTCCAAAATAAATATATGAAGGAAAAATGAATATGTTCTGAAGAGGAAAACTGAAAAGTTGCAGTTGGATGAAATCCTGAAAAAGAGAGAGATGAGATATTAAGAGAACATATATTAAGCAATATATGAATGTGATAGAAGCAAGGATAATTTGCAAAGAAAGAATATTATTGAAGATTTTAATGAATGGTAATATGGTAAACTAAATTTAGCAATACACTATTTCCTTTCCTTTTTTATATTGCCTTCCTTGATTCCTTTGGCCAAGTTATTTAATGCTCTTTCTATTCATTTTATATAATATTGCATTCTCTAAAATGAATTGGGAACATATGTATTAATTTCTGAGGTACAGTATGGAATTTTAAGGAGGATAGATGATACAGATGCATGCATGGGGATATAGAGAGATGGAGAGAGATGATAGATAGATCCCAGTAGGTAGGTAGGTAGGTAGGTAGGTAAGTAGATAGATAGATAGATAGATAGATAGATAGATAGATAGATAGAATTAACAGTTGAAATATGTTTTCTTGTACTTGTATCTTCCTTTTAGTATGCATTCCTTTTGTTTTTAATGTCTTTCTTTGATTATCTTTTATTCCTTAGGCTGCACATACTTCTAATTATCTGCAGATTGTTGTTCCAGCACTAAACCATTTTTTGTTGTGGAAGAATAATTTTGTTGCCATGGGAATGTTTCCTGCCCATTTTGAGCCATATGACTGACCACAACTATGGCTTTTCTACACAAATGCTCTAATAATTAGCCACAAGTACAAGAGGAGGCAGAAAAACAACTTGTGGTTCAGTCATCCTGAAATTTAAAAAAATGTGATGAAGATTATTATTAGGATCCAACTCGTGCTTTAGAAAATTAGTATCATTTACCAGGGCAAGTATTATTTAATGGTGCTTTTGGTGGATTTTGCAAAATGCAGCAAGTGCCAACTAGAGAATCTTCTGTAATTTTTTAATAGATATTTGGGATGTTATGTTGCTTTTTCCCCACTGGTAAGATAATTAAGAAGAGGTTTTTCTAAAGACAGCACTAGTATGTTGCTTCTTCAGATTAAGACAAAATTGCAGTTTGAAAATTGCTTTCTAATATTTGAGTCATTTACAGTCTTAGGCAGCAGGAAAGACAGGCAGAAACTAGATGTTAGAAGGAAGTGCTTTCTCCAAGCTCTGATGGGTATCTCACTGGTAATTCACAGCTATTAAGAACTTCATTGTTTAGCCATTATCTCCCATTGTTGAAACATAATAGTTTCCCGTTGACTGTTAATCAGTAATCTGGCTATGAAAGGAAAGGGCAGCCAGCATCTTTGCAATATTGAATACTTTCTGTTAGCTATTTAATCCTGTTGCCGGTAAACAACAGTTGACAAATGCTTCTATGCATTAATCTTTATTGGGCCTACAAAACAGAGAAACTCATTATATGGTTTTGATTTTTGTTTAAATCTAGCCTTCAATAAACCATAGTTAATAAAATGTGTGGATCCAACAGAGCAAAATGTGATTTTTCTGTTGGTCTTGTTGCTGGAATGAGTTAAACATGTTATAAGGACTGCATCTTTGGGCAGAACCATGCCTCCAGTTTTACCCCAACATGACACTGAGACATCCATCATTTATGGAGAGCAGGAACATATTATATCATTTTCAACAAATCCCCAGCTATATAACTCTTTAGACAACTTTTGCCTCTGTTGTCCAGGTCCACATCCAAATAGTTCAGTTTGCATTCTGCACTTCAATTCCTTCTAAGCAAATGCTTGCACTTCAGTTTGGTATTTGTATCTGTAGTGCAGTGTTTCTCAATCTTGGCAATTTCCAGATTTGTTGACTTCAGCTCTCAGAGCTTTCCTTCACTAGCCATGCTGGCTATAGAATTCTGGGACTTGAAGTCCACATGCCTGGGAATGGCCAAAGTTAGGAAACACTGCTATAACAGAAATGCCTCTTACTTTTTAATCACTAGTCACTGCCCTCCATTTAAACAACAACAACAACAATAACAAAAACAATGAACAAGTTCCTTGGTGGAATGTGGTCTGTTGTTTTTTTTCCTTTTAATAACCAATGAAACTGAAAGGAAATCTGGCACCTTCCCTTTTAAGCTCTAGCCACAAATGGTAATCCTATACTCTCTTTAGTCTCTTCTCTTCATCTTGGGTCAGGTAAGGAAATACCAGTAGCAGAATCCTCCAGCGAGGACTATTAATAAACATGGTGCATACAAAACATCAAGTAAGAATAAAGAAATGGGTTGAAATTCAAAAAAAGAATTTCTTAAGTTGGCCTCATTTGCATCCAGCTTTTGTGTGAGAGACAGGCCACTGAAGGCTTCAGTGTAGAAAAGTCCTTTGTCAGAAACCAGCATGCATATTGTTTTGAGCTTGGCTGCCAAAAGAGAAAGGTAGTGTTTTAACTGTTGGGAGGAAAGCAAAGAAATAGCCAATAGTTTAGGAGCATGTTTTTTCCTGAGAATTATTTTGACAATGTAAACATAATTACTTCCTCAATTAGCACTCAACTCCTGGAGATTTCATGCACAAATACAGGCCACATAATATAGAAATGGATTTAACTTTCCAAAGCAGTCTAAAGCTGGTGTCTTTTCTCCAAGTAATCTTGCTTAAATCTTCTCTAACCAGACCAGACAATGCTTAACTTTTCAAGATCCACAATATGGAAAGAAGACCTCATTTTTTGTATTTTAAGATAAGGTGATAAGGTATTAAAATTGTTTATACTTGTGATGAAGAAATTTATATATTTCTTTTCTTTTTCTTTACTATATTTTTATGTTTTTCTTTCTTCGCTATTTTTCTATTATTCTTTTCTGCACTTTCTATTTTTTTGGTTGTTGTTTTTTCCGGAAGAGGATATAATTAGGAAAAATTTGGATTGTACAGAAATGGATAGGCTTACACTGAAAATGAAAGGGAAAGAAGATACAGAATATTTTCAAACATGGGATAATTTTTTATAAATGGCTAGAAAAATGGAATAGAGAGTAGAAATGGAAGTTGTATTACTATTAATGTTAAATATATGAACTCAGACATGTTTATTAAGCACTAAAGATTTGTAACTATAAAAACTTAATAAAATATCTATTTTTTTATACATTTAGTTTGTATAGTTTGTATCTTTTTAACCGTGCCTTTTAATAAAATAGTAAGAGAAACAATGTCTTACTTCCGGTTATAGAATAGCAATCCTCTCCTTTTATTCCTCCAAATTTGACACAATTAAGGACCCATCTGAATAAATATGCATATGATTGCAATACAGGAAAACAAGTATTTGCAGCAATTTTGGGGGGGGAGTTGGCAGTGTAATATGGGAGGTCCCAAAATAGATTGTAATTGGGATTTGTGTGCATACTTTGTACCACCCCAAACTACCACTTACTTATGCTATGTATATTTGTCTTCAGTTTCATTTCCCATAATTAAAATCAAGCACAGCAACCTTAATGATATTGAAGATTTTTGGCCATCTGATCTATTTTATAAGCTTGACAATTTTACATAACAGTCTTATTTTTCTAGAATAGTAATACGAGAACGTTTCTTATATTGAGCTGGATATTTGCCCATCAAGTTTAATACCGTCTCAGCCGACTGGCACCAGCTCTGCAGGTTTCAGATTGGAATACTTCCCAAGGATTAATCCTGAAATTAATACACTTGGCTGGGATTTAGAATTATTTTTATCTTCTCACTGTAGATTTGACTTTTTTTAAAAAAACAACAACAACCAACTAACAGAATATACTTCTGCATTACTTGAATTCTATACTGTACTGCCAAGCAGGATTGCACATTTCTTCTTGGAATGGGAAATGTTGTGCCTGTTGCACATTTAATTTGAAAAAAAAGGACATTTTTAGTTCAGGTGTGGAGAAGCTTTGGCAACAGGTCTATAAAGCCTGATCTTGAGAAATTATTCTATTATGTCCACCCCACTTTTTTTAAAAATAAACTTCTGATCCAGCCAATGTATTTCTGTTTTTTGGCTAAAATCCTGAAGGGTTAAAATCCAAGAAACCCTACTGGAGGGTTAAAAGGCAGGTTTTTCTTTCTTTGGGAAGAAAATGAGATATATATCAAAGAAATAAACACTAGTATACTTTGCTTGGCTATCTTTTGGTCTAGCTTGGAATGCATGCTAGGATCTTCTGTCTAATGATAAAAGGCAAAGTTTCTTTATTCAAACTTGATTCTTAGTGACTTCATGGACACAACCAAACAGTTCATTTGCCATTAAATCACAATTGATCCTATTTAGTTATTCTGAGGCATGCTGAAATCCAACAAGGTACTCTCATTTAGGCTTGATAGAAATGCTTGGAACTTTGAAATGGCTTTTAGATTCATCCCAGACTTTTCTTTTAAGTGCTGGATGCAGTGTCGGTCTTTTCTATAGCCAAGGAAAGGACATGTCAGTTGGCTTCATACTTAGGCCTTGAAACAGAGCAACAGGGATTCTGAGTTGAGAGGTCATATCAGTTTATTTTATTGTGATGGTCTACTACATCATGGTGACACTTAAAATATATGGGCAACAGTTCTGTAGTATAATCTTAAACTCTATTTCAAAATGAAGACCTGTTGTAAGACAATAGGAAGAGACACACATACCCCACACACAAAGGTAAAAGTCTTACAGGTTCACTTAAGTTTGTATACACAACACAACTCTCTAATATTTAAATTGCTAATTGCAGGAAGGCATTATAAAATTAAATAATTCAAAGCTTTATTAATTTTTTATTCAAGGGCCCAAGCATTCATGAGATCAGCTGGGTGACTTTGGGCCAGTCATTCTGTCTCAACCCAACCCAGCTCACAGGAATGTTGTTATGGAGAAAATAGGAAGAAGGAGGAGGATTAGGTACATTTGTCACCTTGAGTTATTTATAATATTTTATAATAATAATAATAATAAAAAAGCAGGGTAAAAATAAATAAATAAAATAAATTAAAAAAATAAAACTGAAGCCCTGCCCTTTTTATTGTGCATATATACAAATTGTGCACTTTTAATCGCATGGTTGCAGCTGTAATCTTGACTTTCTTGACCCTCCACAGCTCTCAGTATCTGATCCGAAGAGACCAAACCCTTGACTGTCTAAATCACAGTTTATATTGTTGAAGGAAAAGTCTGGCTTCTGTTTGGGACAGAGAAACTTGGGGGCAGGGTTGGTTTCTGCTTTTAAAATCCTTTTGAGGAAATATATTTTTCTGCCTTTTAATATTTCCTTCTCTGGGGAGCTGACTTCCCTCGATATCATTGCTTCTGTTCTTGGTTTATGGGGCAACAATTATTTCCCATAAAAGGAAAGAGACTTCCTGTCTCCAAGCTCTATCTATGTCAATCATTATTTGGATCGTTCCTTGATTGACCAAAAATATATAAGATCAGGAGCAATTTTATTTTATTTTTTTAAACAAAAGGACCTGGTAGAGATGATACCATGTTTTGCTTCACATCTAGAATTCTGAAAGGCTTAGAAATCAGCTCCCCTATTTAAAACAATAAAGAAATACTATACAAACACATCGAGTTCTAACGCTTGGTGTGAAACTTGCAAAGTGCCTGTAAGGAAATGGGCTGTATTGTTAAGGAAACGGATTGTGCTGTTCTGCTGATTTATGTTTTTTATGGTTTCCATACTCTTTCATGGTTTTTGTTTTTGTCATGTCTTTGGTTATTTTGGTCCAGTATTCTTTTTTTTTTTTTTCCTCTGTGTGTGTTTTGAACTTTTTTTTTTTTAGTAAATTAAGCCGCCCAAAGACACATTGGTGAGGACAACTGTATACATTGGAGAAACAAAATAAATAAACCGGGGACGGGGGAAATGTCGTCGTCCTTGCAGACAATCATGGACCAAAAATCACGCACCAGATCTCTTAGTCGGGTTATGAGTCCAACTTTCCCAGTTTTGACGACTTTTCATTCTCCGCTATTTAATGCCAGAAGATGCCCCGGTCTTGGACCAAGCACGTGTTCGATCACTGAGCCCCGATTGCGCCCTATCGATGGGCTCGTTTCTCCCAGCTATGAGCCGCCGACCCATCCCCACCTTTACCCTCCCGCCCCAAGGGTTGTCGAGGTTTTGGCCCGCGGCCACCCTCACTGGCACTGGTGGGAGCCGCAGCCCCTGCAATCTAGAGAAGGAGCCCTCAGCGGAAGGGCTCTGTGCTGGGATACAGCGGAGCGTCCGACGGGAAGGCGATTCTCTCTCGCCGTTCAAGGCAGCGCCCCAATAGCCGCCGGCTTCTCTTTTGACGTCAGGCTCCGGTTATTAGATCCGCGCCAAGCCAACTGGAGCACCGAAACCCGAGAAGCGGTTGCAGGAGCCGAGAAGGGCCGCTAGGGGCGCTGCGGCATTTAAACGCGGCGCATAGCTTTCTCGGAGGCCGGTTGCACTATGAGGGGCTCCGGCGCGATCGTGCTACAGCTGGTCCTGCTCCTGGCCCTTTGGGGTGCCTCAGAGGCTGAAACTTCAGGTACTTCATTTCCTTCGTCCACTCGTGGGTCCCTTCTTTTCATTTGTCGGAGGGCGGCTGGAAGGCTCTGCAGCGACCCAGGCGGAGTCATCCTCGGGTCGTCTTCCAAGGGGACTGCTAAGTCACCTTCGTAGAATCCACTCTCAGCCAAAGAAGGGGGGAAAAAAGTACTTACCCGGTACGAGCAAGGCTCCTTCTTTGGGAAAAAGACGCTGAGCAGAACCCGTCTCCTAGCTTTATAATTGGGTATCAATGCATCCGACCTGCCTGCTTTGCGGCATTGGGACTCGATTCCCGCGCCCGTCCTCGCGGCCAAGCCCGGAAAACAGATTGTGATTATGAACATTTTAGATCATGGTTGGATTTATGTAACAGTATGTAAGAGATCACCATAGTCCCCAAACCTCGCTGCCTCTAAATTATGTATTAATTTACTTGAATGAAGGTGTGTGCGTGTTGTGTGTGTGTGCGCTCGCCCGCCAGTGAATGGTGAAGTACCTAAAGATGGGCAACAGTTGCTGAGAATAGAAGATGGTGCTCTTCAGGCACCATTTCCTGTGATTTTAACTTAGCATTGCTGTGATAATCACTGGCAACTACTCTTAATAAAGCAGCTCTTTCACATCTCATTCCTTGATTTCTTTTCTTTTAGTTTAGAACATTGTTGGATGTTTTATTCCACAGTATATGTTCCTGTTGAAGAGAACCCTTGCTGCACTAGTGAAATGGACTCTAGTTTATCTCTAGCCTATAAAGGTTTATGTTCTGCAAGCCTGTTAGATTCCTCACTTTTACTATTTGACTAAAGTCAATACTGGGACAAAGGCATTCTGAAAACTCTTGATGTTGATTGGTGCTTGTTAAAAGATGGGGAAGGCTGGCATTAGAAGAATTCCTTTTATCAGACATTATCAGCCATATGTGTAGGAGAGTCTCACAGCCTCATGGATGAGAAAACAAAGTCTAAGAAGTATAATTGATCAGTTGGGCGCATTTAGTCCAGCAAAAAGAAAATTAAGAGGTGATGTAGTTTGAAAAACATAGATGATGATAGACCAAGCCAACAAATTTGGGATGTTTGAAACTGGTGGGGAGGGTGTGACTGAAACTTAGGAAGAATTTTGCATTTTGGTACCGGGCCAGAAGCAAGACAATATTTGAGATCTCTCCCCAATCAGTAATTCTGTGACTGTATTGAGGATACTATGGACAAAGCTACAATTCAGGTGGCAACATTCAGCTGATCATTGGCTGATCTCAAAATAACCAACCAAGCAAATTTTAGTACTTGATAAAACACCAGGATATCCCAGGATTGTAGCTTAAGCTGGGAAATTAAAATTAATTAAAAGCTATTCCCATATTATTACTTTAAAAACTACAGGGATTATTCACATTGTTCCTAAAAGTTAAACCTTTTATAGAACAAAGGCTGAAATGGGCTTTAATCTCAGGACAGAAATTAATATTTTTGAGAATCTTTCCATCCCCTCTTTTGAGAAATATTCATAGTAAGAACTGTTAAAAATTTAATTTCTTCTCTCCCAGTTCAATCAGCTACAAATAGATATGTTGCTTTGTTTCAGTTCAGCTGCTATGATGCAACCACAACCACAGAAATGCAATGACCTGGTTTTCACAAAATCTGGGCTTGCTTAAACATGATTTATTTATTATCCCAATAAGATGTTATACTGAAAATCCCATAAATTCGTAAAGTGTTTTGTTTAATTGTGGCATAGTATCTTATATAAGTTTCTCTGCACTCAAAAGATCCAGGAGGTCAGTTTTCTTTAAAAATGGCTAGTTGTGCTATATATCTATTACTATTCTTTCTCTTGGCACAAGACACATTTCAAAAACTGCTGTGCCTTTGAATGTTGCTTCATAATAAGCACATCTACACTTACACAATATTTTGCTTTTCCTGTTGGTATCACAGCAAACCTCTAGAAAGTGTTATCGTCATTTCCATCTGAAAATGAATTGGGATAATGTTTCACTAAGATTTATGTTCAGTGATTTAAAAAAAAGTAACTTTTTCAAGGAGCAATTGATTAACATTTGTTAATTTAATTGCATACATAATAATTATTGAAAAGTGTTCTTTTCATGATCTCAGTTTTTACAGTACATTTGATTAACATATTTTAATCAATTTCTGCAAGGTAATTTACAGGAAAATAAGCAGATTTAAGAAATTAAAACTCATGCATAAAATTCAGACTAAATTATTTGAACTAGAATTATAATCATATAGTTCAACTTTACCAGAGCCTGGTGGTTTCCAGATAAAAATTGGGAGACCCTGGGTTTTATTCCTGCCTTAGGCACAATGCCAGCAGGGTGATCTTGGGCCAGTCATTCTCTCAGCTCTAGGAAACAACCAGTGGCAAAACACTTTGTACAATGTCTATGGAGAGTCTTACTCATCCAGGCCATGGTTGTTCCAAAGGTGCTTTTTTCAAAGGGAACTGGATTTTCTTGTTTTACTTGAAGACATTTTGCTCCTGATCCAAGAAGCTTCTTTAGTTCTGATATAAATCCTCCCATTCTCCACCATTCAATCAGAACTGAAGAAACTTCTTGGATCAGAAGTGAAACATCTTCAGGTAAAACAAGAAAGTCCAGTTGTCTTTGAAAAAAAGCACCTTTAGGATACTTTGAACAATTTTGCCAAGAAAACTGTAGGGATTTGTCCAGACAGTCTCCAGGAGTCAACAGTGACTCAAAGGCAGAAACAACAACAACCCTTCCCCCACCCACCCACACATACATACTTAGATGTGATCCTCTTGATTTTAATTGGATTTAGACCTTATCCAATTTTGTTTCAGCCACATTTATATCTACCTCCATTACTACCACTACAAAATTGGATGTGACAAAAATTCTGGTGGAATAAGATTAATCAAGAAAGAATGTGTGCCAGTAATTCTATTTATCAGTTATACCTTTTAAACAAGAGTCTGTAGCATTGATAGAATTCTTGACCATACCTAGTTCACGTTGCCAATATTTATTCATTACAAGATACCTATTATAAAAAAACATTCTTCAGAATAGAAAACGTGTTAATTTCACCAGGATCAATGGCAGTTAAAGATAGGCAATTTTGACAGAATAATCTTCATTGGGTAGCAAATTAATTTAGAATTTGCTGATCAATTTATTGCTTATGCTGAATTATCAAATCCAGGTACACTTTAAACTGGGAAGACATTAATTAATATAAGAAAATGTTAAGGTACAATTGGTTAGGAAAAAAATCCATGGGGACATTTGATAGAAGTTTATAAAACCAGACTTGAGCAGAGAGAACATTTTCTTCTTTCATACCTATTTTGGGATTGTCCAAGAATTATTCTGGGAACAAAGTTGTATATCTTAGTATTTTTTTAAATGAAATTCTAAAGCGGTGACAGCCACCGCTTTAGTTATGTAACAGTCAGCAACATCGATTGCTCTGGTTCCTCCAGCTATTGTTCACTTCCCTTTCCTACTCTGGTGTTCAGTGTTTATAAGACTGTTGCTGCAGGTTTTTTTTACTTAAAGAGTTACAAACATGAGCCTCATCAACAGCCTAAAGAATTTCAACTGTTGAAGCATGAATGTATGTATATGAACACAACTTCTTTTTTGTGTGGAGCTGGTTGGATTTTGGTTTCACAAGCTCCCACACCTAGAAAAGGGCTTTATTGTTGGCATAGATTAGAATATTGATTTAAAATTCAGCTTTACAGGTAACTTTCTACTTGCTAAGACTCTAAGGAAACTCTTGGTTCAGAAACAGATTATCTTTAACAGGGATTGTTGGAAAGCAGGACTAAGGAGAGGTACTGCCTCAGATCCTGCTTGTGGTTTATCCTAAAGCAGCTGAAACCATCAAGTGAAACCTTCTAGTTTATGTAGGAATCCACATTAAAGTGTCCTAAGTAACTGTGGTTGGATATTCAAAGCTGGTCTATAGAATCCAGAGGCCCAACTGCCTGTCTTTGAGAAACTGAATAGGAGTTTAGCAACATTCTCTGTTGGGGTCCTTGGTGCTCTCTGAGTTTGGTTAGGTAACATCAAACATTGCTAATACTGAAGATGCTACCTAGTTTGGATCACAAAATATCTGCAAGAAGACAAGCAAGCTCAAGAGAGCACCAACGACCCCTCATTTCAACCCTAAGCTACAAATATTCTCCTTTATTGGTACGTTCTCTGGTGTTCAGTGGCTTAGTTTTAATCAAATAAACCAAAAGTAAGCTAAATAATATTGAACTAAACAAAACCAGGTTTAAAAGTTAGTCTAATAACATATTAATTTTAGCAGCATTAGGAAAGGCCAAGATAATGTTAGAAAAAACTGCCTAGCTTGCTTTGCATGAGTTTTGTGATAGTTGAAGGTTGTACTCCATGAATTGGTAAGTATTTGGGTTTAAGATGCTATAATCTCTTTAGTGTAAATGATTTCTTAAGTTTAAACACATTACAGGAAAAGAAAAGAATTACTCCCTACTGTGGTATGTTTAGTTAAGGGCGTGTAGGCAAAATACCAGAACTTTTAACACATTTTTTTTGTTAAAAACTTAACTTTGCCATTATATATATATTATAAGTAATGTGACCCTGCACACTTTACTTGCAGAAGTGTAGAGATTACACATGAATGGTATATTTGTCAAAGGTTTGGGGATGGATTTTGCTGTTTTTTCCCCCTCTTGCATAAATTTGTAGATATACTCTTACCTGAAAGATGAATATGATGAATGAATGGATGGGTAAGAGATAGACGATAGATGATGGATGGATGGATAGATAATATATTTATTTATATCCCACTTTTATTATTTTTATAAATAACTCCAGAGGGTGAACATATCTAATATTACTTCCTTCTATTTTTTCCAGAACAACCCTGTGATGTGGGTTGGATGGAAAGAGAGAGACTGGTCCAAGGTCACGCAGCTGGCTTTCATGCCTAAGGCACAACTAGAATTCACCAGCTCCTAGTTTTTTAACCTGGTGCTTTAACTACTAGACATATAGATAACTATTCCTGCTTACATTTTTCTTGATTTGACTCATCTACTCACTGCTGCAGCTATTGTTCCGGTAATAGGGTTTCCTTGCTATAGTATTATTATATTTCCTAACAATGGAGGATTCCCAGTTCAAAATTGGCCATATAAGTATTTCTTTCCATTTTCCCCATTTTCTTTTATTGATCTACTAGTGCCCTGGTAGAAATGCTGAAACTTTTTCTTTTATTATTGACTCTATTTCAAATAAATTCAATAATAAATCCATTGCAGTGTTTATACATTTGAGTTATTTCTTTCCATCATGTCATGATTAAGCAGATGCTGAGCATTATTTCTTGGAGATGCTTTAAAATGGATTGTAGAGGAGGATTGACCTAGATGCCCCCCTCAAACTCTTATCATAATAAAACACATCACTAACCATTGTTTGTGGGTGCCATTTTAATATTGTACCTCTATATCACTGAGAGTCACTTTGGTGTAATGATTAAGGTTGTAGGTTATAAACTAAGAGTGGGAATTCCAGGCCCAACATAGGTATGAAATCAACTGGGTGACCTTGAGCCAGTCAGTCTCTCTCATTCTTAGGAAGAAGACAATAGCAAACCACTTCCAAAAAACCTTGCCAATAAAACTACAGGGACTCATGTAGGTGGTTGACAGGAATCAAAACTGACTTGAAGACACTACATTCTGTCTCCTCTCTCTCTCCAACATTTCAATTATCAGCAGAACAGAAAAAGAATATAAGTAAAACTGAAAGTCAGCTTCACTAATTTGCTCATCATTTGTTAGTTTATGTTTTGCCTTTTTGATTCATCTTGAAGATATTTGACACATTTTAGTACTTTCCAGAATTTTTAAAGAAAGTTGTGGGCAAAGTATTTTAAAGTGCTTTTAGACCCCTCTATGCATGCATTTTTCTCCGATGTTACTTTTGAGATATACTTGCAGATTAAAATGCTGGTTCAGGATTGAGAGAGGAACATCCAAAATGATTATCTGAAGAGTTATGCACAAGTGTGGCAGAGGTAAAAATGTTAGGAAAAACTATCTTGAATCATATTTGGAGCCTCCCACATTCTCACATTTTCTCACATTCATCAAGCAAAATGTCGCAAATAGGGTAGGATGAAATCTTACTATCCCATAGAATAAGGAGCCAAATTAAGAAGAATTATGAGACTTTATGTATTGGAGATTATCTATAGCCATCAAGATTAATAGTCATGATATTCTGATAACATTTTGCAAAACTCCTGATCCACATCTATGAAATTCACCTGTCCTTTTTGACATGAGGAGAATTACCACCTCCAACATTACATTTTGCAACATTCAAAGCAGCAACTATACTATGTATTCATATACTTTCATGCTTTGTGGTCTGTCTACATTTTTTTTTTTGAAATTTGCGCTTTGTCTTCAGTTATCCATTGATTGGTTGCTTTGTTCTGTTTTTTTTTTTTAAATGCAAATGTTTGAAAACATCATGGGGCCTTGATGTCAAGTTTCTTCTTGTAGCCAGTCTCCATTGCTACAAGTGTATGCTGGAATTGCTCTGCAGAATCAGGCTAATATCAATTTTAGCCCAGCAGGTAGCCAAAAAGCCTTGCGGCATTCAGAAGCTATTAACAAAGACATTACTTTCTTTCTTGGAGTTGTTCTCCTGGGGTTGATATTTGGAGGCATGCTGCCCCCAACCCAGAAGTAATGTTGTGTTTCAAGTCTTAGAGTCCTTGATAGATAGACCTCTCCATGAAATTTATCCTTTTAAAGCTATCCAACAGTCAGTGGTCATCACTATATGTGTAGCAATGAATTCCACAAACTATTGTATATGCTTTCATATAAAATGACCCTGGGGCAAGTAATTCACTTGAAATGAATGCAGCACAATCTTTAGAAACTGACATATATATATATATATATATATATATATATATATATATATATATATATATATATACACACACACACACACACACACACACACACACACACACACACACATACACACACACACACACACACACACACTTAATGGTTATAATGTGGTTTTAACAATAAATAACTGGAGTATACTCTTCCCGGAGATCGAAGATTGCATCATTATATATATATATATATATATATATATATATATATATATATATATATATATATATATATTGATGCAATATAGCATGTGAATATTGGCATATCATTTCGTGCTAGTATATTCCAATAGTTATGGTAGTTACATTACTGTATATACCAGCCACTTCTATTAAGGGCTGTAAATGGCTTAAACATTTTTATATATTTCAAAAAAGTTGAAAAAAAGTTAAAACATTTTAAAAAATCATAGAATCCAAATATTAGTAAATCCTAATATTTAACATTCCAAACTACAGTCTAAGACATTTTGTTGGCTAAAGTGGAGAATGAAATGCTGTTCTTCTTATTTCACTACTTCAGAAGAACAAACCGATCATTCTGTATTTAGATATTCCTTGACATACAACCATTCAAAGTTCTGACAGTACTGAAAAAAATGGCTTATGACCAGTCCTCATGCAACCATTGTAATATTTTGCGGTTATATGGTTGCCATTTGTTTCCTTCCCAGCTGGCTTCCAACAAGCAAAGCCAGTGGGAAAGCTAGCAAGGAAGGTTGAAGTTGCAGTCATGTAATGTCTTGCTTAATGATCCCAGCAAAGATGGTCAAAAAATTGGGTGGGGTTGTGCAATGTTTGCCTTAAACCACATTGCTTAATGACAATTTTTTTGGTCACTATTGTGATTGTAAGTTAAGGACTATCTATGCCAGTGATGGCGAACCTTTTAGAGACCGAGTGCCCAAACCGCAACCCAAAAGCCACTTATTTATCACAAAGTGCCAGGGCCGCATCAACATTGTGGTGGCCTTAGGGGGGGGGGCAGAGAGGTACCTCTGAGTGCCGCCTCTGGCACACAAAAACTGGGGGTGCAAAAATGGGCCACCATGCTGCAAGGTGCAAAAATGGCAGTCACCACGCCACGGGGTACAGATACAAGGCACTGCACCATGCAAGAATGGGAGAAGGCGAGTATCATGCAGGCAGTAGCCCCACCCCATTTGCAGCACGTGCATGCTTGCGGCCCTGTGCATGTAAAATGCTTCCCCCTCCCTTTTCTTCCAGTCCACCAATCGACAATGGTTGGTGACCTCTGCTCTTACCACCTCCACTTGAGCTTGCTAGTTGGCCACTTTGCCTCCTTTGTGTGCTGGGCGGAGTTCCTACTCTGGGCAGCGGTGATGGCCTGATGCACCTGCTGCTGGCGACAGTGGCATGCATGCCAACAGAGAGGACTCTGAGTGCCGCCTCTGGCACGCGTGCCATAGGTTCGCCGCCACTGATCTATGGTCTCCCTAATTCACAGGTACCTTCCAAACTAAAGGGAGCTGCTTGGCTCTGCCTAATGGTAGAATGCACTATTTGTTTGTCATTTTTCTCTGAATGAGAACATCTGAGCATGCTGGAAGCTTTGATACAAACTTAAACCGATCTGTGGAGACTAGGCTACCGGTCTGCCTTAGAAACAAGAAACAAGAAGACATGATTCTGTGCAGTGAAGAGTATCAGCTTGATTTAATTTCCTAGTCAGTTATTGACAAAGGCATAATGGATTCTGATGAGACACTCTGTCTTCATTCCACTTTAGGACCTATCTGAAATGAGGTCATCTGTCTGGTATCAGCATAAAATGTTATTTGCAAGCAGCAAGGCGAAGAAGAGAGAACTGGGGTCTCTGGCATTACATGATGAAGAGGCTCCAGACAACAGAAATGAAATATTTCCTCTACTCTGTGACTCTACAAGGCAAAAGCGGTGTTTCAGCCGTGTTAGCATGCAGATTGCTTTCTTCCAAAAGGATCACAATCTCTTCCAATTAGAACATTTGTTCAGGACTGCTCTGAAGGTAGAAACTATGCAGAACCACTGGGAATAATAGTAGTAGTAGTAGTAGTAGTAGTAATAATAATAATAATAATAATAATAATAATAATAATAATAATAATAATAAAGTTGGAAGGGACCTTGGAGGTCATCTAGTCCAACCCCTGCTCAGGCAGGAAACCCTATACCATTTCGGACAAATGGCTGTCCAGTCTCTTCTTAAAAACTTCTAGTGTTGGAGCATTCACCGCTTTTGGAGGCAGGTTGTTCCACTGGTTAATTGTTCTAACTGTCAGGAAGTTTCTCCTTAGTTCTAGGTTGCTTCTCTCCCTGATCAGTTTCCATCCATTGCTTCTTGTCCTGCCTTCAGGCACCTTGGAGAATAGCTTGACTCCCTCTTCTTTGTGGCAGCCCCTGAGATATTGGATATTATGGATTCCTTCTTAAAATCTCCCAGCCTCCTTTCAAGAAAGTGTTCAGGAAAAAGTGGAAGAAGAGGGAAAAAATCAAGATTTTTCAAGTATACTGTATATACTGTGCTGTGTTATATATAAAGGTTAAATATAGAAACTTCTGTGTCAATATCTCTTGATAAATTTGTTAGTTTTCCTAAAGTGTAGAAATCTCCAAACAACTTTTATTATAGTCTTGATTAACAAGAGGAAAATACATATATACCCACCCACCTAGCCAGTCATTGCATCAATATTGTATTTTTTATATTGTGAGTAATAACTAATGCACATTAATTGTTTTACTTTTCAACTTTACAAATAAATTTTAAGAACCCTGGAATACAGTTGCCAAAAAAGCAACTTAGAGAAGGAACAGCAGAAATCTTTCAAAATTATTTCCTTTCCATGATGGAAAAAATATCACACATAAATATGGTTGAAAAACTGATTTAGTTAGGCTCTGTAAAGTTGGATAGAGATATTTAATTAGTGATTATGGAACCATTATGGAAGTTGGTCTAAAGCAGTGTTTCTCAACCTTGACAATTTTAAGGCATGTGGACTTCAACTCCCAGAATTCCACAGCCAGCATTGCTGGCTGTGGAATTCTGGGAGTTGAAGTCCACATGTCTTAAAATTGTCAAGGTTGAGAAACACTGGTCTAAAGTAATGCTTCCCAAACCTGAATAAATTACCTAAGATCAGGTGAATGCTTTTTTTCTGGTAACACAAATCCATTACCCATCATAACAGGGACTTTTAAATTGACTTAAAGATTGCCATGTCCACTAAAACATATTTGAAAGTTGTTAAGCAACCAACCAAATATTAATAAAACATTGCAAGAAATTGATAAAAGGAATAGCAAGAGTTACCACCATGTTGTTCTCACCTATTCTTTACCATAAATCTGTTAAAAGAAATACACAATCTGTATTGCTGTAACTAATTATGGATTTTATTTTTTATTTAAAAATAGAGACTTCTACTCCATCAGAAAATATCAGTCAGAAAACGTCAGAAATTTCTAGACATACAACTTGGGAATATTCGAGCACAGGTAAAACCCATAACTTTCTTCCTGAACTTTTCAGTTTTCACTCATGTATTATTTCAAATTGTAGTGATAGTTGTAAGGTAAAGGTCAAAGAACCTGTGACTTTCCAAATGTGGCTGAACTTCACTTCTTATTATGCCTGCCTGTGACTGGACTCAAGCACACTCCTGTTAACTGACCTTCATCCTTGGGAATTTGGACTCTTTTTTTCCCGGAAAGAAACACTTTAAGATTGATGTATCTTAAAACATTGTCAGCTAAAGTATGCTGTTTGTCATGTATGGGTGGGCTACATTTTTCAATCCAGACAGGTATATGAAACAGCTTTGTTGCTAGATATAAGCAGCATGGGAATTAGCCTCTGGTGAGCTGAAAATATCACGTAGCAAAATTCTGAAGGCTGCAGAATATACAGTATTTAGATTGATAGAAATATTACTCTGCTGGCTGTCTCCCATCTTAGTGTACATAAACCAGATGTATTAGCTGGATAATTACTGATTTGGATGTTTCTAGGCTATAACACACCCTCGGTGATGTGAAGGAGGACCCCCAACTTTTGCCTCTCCTTATTTCTCTCATCATCTTGATGGAATGTAGAAATGCCAATCAATGCTGAATGGATGTGATGAATGGATTTACAGGTTTTTAGGTTTTAAAGTATTCTGAAGGAGTCTGTGCTAAGATTCCAGAGAGTGTGTATTCTTCAGAAAGCTTATTGTCCTTAAAGTTCTGGCCAATCCATGTTTAGTATAGTTTAACTTACAAAATCTGCTGTCCAACTTCTCTATAAAGGGAGCTTCTAGGGTTTTTTTAAAAAATAATTTCTCTAGATGGTGGCACATAATGACTAAGATGTTGTTGCTCCTGGGTTGAGGTTCTTTTTCTGTTATTTGTTGTTTTCCGTTACATATTTCTCCATCATTTGTCACTTCTGTGGATGTCCCTTTTTTCAAATAAATCTTGAAAGGCTACATGGGAGGAATTTCCTTGTGTTGACTTCCTTTGAGATATAATTGAAGTTAAGAGATATGATTGTAAGGAATACGATTGTTCACTGACAAACAGAATCAGTGCATAAGCTCTTTTACCACTTTGTGATCAAGTTGTACAAAAAAGTTGCAAAAGATTATTGTAGCATGATAGAAAGAATGTGAACACATGGGCAAGTGATTTCACTGAAGTGGCTCAGATTCATTGGTGCTCATTTTATAATGTGGTTCTGAGTACTAAACTTAAGGGAAGTTTAGATGTTTATGTCTCTGAATGGTTTCCTGAACAGATTTCCTGTCAGTTGGCAGGCACCTTGTTTTCAAACATTGTTTAAAGGCTTCCTGAAAGCATCTAGATGGGCACTGGGTGAGACAGGATATTGGTCCTGAAGACAGGTCTTCCTTTAGACCCAGCAGGGTTCTTTTGAAACCCTTCAACTCTGTTGGACTTCTCTTTCCATGTAGCTAAGCAAAGATGTGTATTCTAAAATAAAACACATTTGTTCACATTAATTTTACCTCACCTACAGGAAGGGTGGAGAATATAGAACAGCTAGCAAATACTATAGACAATATGTTACTAAAAAGAGTCCAACTTCTGCAGAATCAGAAGACTTGTTAAAACTTTTAAAGAACTAATGCTGTTATTGTTCCTAAATAAGGTTATTCCTGTTTTCAATGTGTAGGTCAAGGTGGGAGAAACTTGCTCTAATGTATATACTGTTTCATTTTTAGAGATTCTGAAGGCCTTACAATAATCCAGAAAGAGCAATATAAAAACAACAATCAAGTAAAACAATTAACAAGTAATCACAACCAATTGATACACTGCCTGGGAAGTGGGGATAGCAAGATAATTCATCCCTGTGAACACTCATGCATTCTCCTTGACCTGTACCTTTGCACGCCATCCCTGGCCTGCATTGCACCTCTCAAACTCTCTCTCACAAATTTGCCATGCCTCTAATGAAGACATGTCAAACTCGCAACATCACATGATGTCGCGTGACGAATCAGGACGGTTTTGCCATTGCTGGCAATAGGGTGGGTGCAGCTTCTGGATGACACATTCAGACCGCGGGCCAGCAGTTTGACACCCCTGCTCGAATGCATCATTTGAGTTTTAGGCGGGGATTAACATTGAGACGGCCTTGGTTGTGCTTGTTGATGACCTTAGCCAGGAAGCAAAAGGAATAGCAATAGCATTTAGATTTATACACCATTTCACAGTGCTTTACAGCCTTCTCTAAGTGGTTTACAGCGTCAGCCTATTGTCCCCAACAATTTAGGTTCTCATTTCACTGACCTCGGAAGGATGGAAGGCTGAGTCAATCTTGAGCTATTGAGAATCGAACTGCTGGCAGTTGGCAGAATTAGCCTGCAGTATTGCATTCTAACCACTGCCCCACCATGGCTCTTCCAATGGCAGTAGTGCATCCATTTTTGTGCTGCTTGGTTTCTCAGTAACTTTTGGTACTGTTAACCTTGGCATTTTTCTTAGCTAGCTCTTTGGATTGGCTTTACCATTTTATGGAAGTTCTCTTCTCTGGGGTTAGTTCCAGTTGTTATTTGTTGTGGGACAGAGAGATCACTTTCTAGGCCCCTCTTTTGTGAAGTTATGCAGGTTCTATTCTCTCCCTCCTGCTTTTCAACATCTACATGAAACTGTTGAGTGAGATCATCTGGTGATGCCATTGGTTGGTTTGGGGTTCAGATTCCTCAAGAAGCTGATGATACTCAATTATATTTTTTGATCCTTTGTCAGCCAAGTGAGACTATTAATGCCCCAGTACCTAGAGGTTGGGTAGGTTGGAATGGGAATCATCTAGATTCAATCCTACTTCATTGTGCTTGCCATTTTTTATCTTTCATTAATTTGATTATAATTTGTTCAATTGATGTGAGTCACCTAGAGTCATTTAGAATCAGGTGGCATATAAGTTTAATATATTTTTATTGCTGTTATTGTTGTAATTATTATTATTTTGTGATATGGTAAGTGTGTTTTACGGCTTACAAAAGGAAAAATAGTAAAAGTCTGATGTATGATAAATCCTCAGTTTAGTGGACTTTAATTTAGAAGACTTCAGATACAACAGATATATTTCAATGGGCTAATATCTGTTAAATAGAAGGTTTGTCCACTAAATTGAGGGTATGCTATTTACATCAATTAATGTAAGACCACAAATGATATAAATTGACACAAATAATATAAATTAAACATTAGTAGATTTATAGATTTAACAGATTCTCCACCTCCCCTACACTTTATTGTTCTGTTAAATCAATATTTTCTCATAATTTAGATTATTGCTTATTTCCAAGGAATATTTGTTAGAAAAGGGCTTATTAGAATTATTAGAATTTTTTTTATAAATAAGAGATTTATATGGCATTTTCACAGCAAAAGGTCCTTTGTTACTCTCTTTGTAATGGTAAGTAATGGTTTAATATGTGTAAACCCTAACCTCATTAGCAATAGACTTAAATAGAGGATAACACATAGTATAAGCTGATGAGCATGACATGTCTTCAGTGATGTTGCTTTGAAATAAATCTAGTCACTTTTTTCTTAAAACAGGTCCTTCTTCCACTATGGAAACCTTTGGTCAAGCCGAGAAGCTCCCTTTTTTGAATGATACCATTATCATACAGGGTATGTTTTTCTTAACCTTCAACTTGAATATTGGCTGATAAGAGAGATGTAGGCTAACCTACAGTATGTACTACTTAATGTTATGACCATGTTTTCATAACCTTTATCTGGGTGAAACCATGCATCATAAGGCAACAATTTTTGAACCAAGGTACCTCAAATGGGATAACTTACAGAATGTGTCCAAAATCTGGGATCTATGACCCTGAGGGAATGAAATTTGAAAGGTTGTGGGTATTCCAGTGCTACTGGCTGCAGTTGCACTCCCAGGCTTCTGCTGCAGTCATGTGATCTTCATCTTTAATATTCTGTGACAATTCCCCAACCAGTCTCACAATCTTTCACATCCTCCTCCAACAACAACCCTCCCCCAACAACAGCAGCCACTTATCTGCAAGGAATGAAGGGAGAAATAGGGAGGAAGGAATCCTCCATGCTTACTCCCTGACCCATGCCACCTTCCCCCCATGTACTCCCTCAACCTAGGCTAGCTTCTGCATGATTTCTCTGACCCCCACTGCCTCCCTATGTGCCTTATCTTACCTGTGCAGCACCTCTTCACCCTACTGACCTTTACTGCCTTCCCACTCACTCTTGCCTTTCTCTGTGACATCTCTGGCCACGCCCACATGCTCTTCCCATCCCATGCTTGTGCCTCTCTCACATCCTTATGTACCATTCCTGATTTGCACCCTCTCACTTCCTCCTCCATCTCTACCATCCAGCAGCAGCCAATTACCTGCTGCTGGCTACATGGACTTCCTCCTTGCAAAGCAAAGTAAATGTAGAAGTTGGCAGGAATTCAAGGGAGGGAGGGAGCTTTCTGATACTCCCTGTCAGCTTCCCACAAGGAAACTCACAGGGGACGCCAGTAGGGAGTCTGAAGTGATCCCACTCCATTGCTTTTTTGTGTATTCTTGGTCATTTTATTTCTCTGTCTACGTAAGGAAATATCTCTGAAATGATGACCCAAGGGGGAAAGGAGATGTTTAGTTATTGTATTTTTGAATCAGCAGTAAAATTTGAGGTAATTTAATACTAGCATTATATACCATTTCACAGTGCTTCACAGCCCTCTCTAAGCAGTTTATAGACTCCGCATATTGCCCCCAACAATCTGGGTCCTCATTTTACCGACCTTGAAGGCTGGAAGGCTGAATTAACTTTGAGCCGGTGAGAATTGAACTGCTGGCAGTTGACAGAACTAGCCTGCAATTCTAACCACTGTGCCACCATGCAGTGGTTAAAATACAGTAAGAATGTTTGATTCAATTTGTTTAACTAGCTGAAAGCTTGGGCAGAAATTGATGAGGAAAAAAAAAACAGTTCCTATGCAAGGGTGAGCATTTCATTATGTAGGTTGTTAGGTGCTTTTTTTTTACACAAGAGGTTGTCAAATCAGCATGCAACATTCCATTTCATGGTTGTAACTTTAAATTTTGCATGGAATTTTTCACTGTATAATAATCAGTCGCAAATAACCAGGAACATTTCTGGAGTTCAAAGCACAAAAGAGTTTATCATTGCTACTAATACAAGAATCTAGTCAACTAATGATCGAAACTAACTTGGTGCTAGATAAGGGTCAACAGAATTCATGGGAAACCGGACTTAGGTCTCTTGTGGCAATGTAGTAACTCTAAACCAATGACACATTTAAACCTGACTTCCAGCTCAGCTTGCTCTCCTCCTAGTCTAGTGTGGCTACCAAAAGGTCTGAGGCAATTCGTTTATTTGATATTGAACTTCCAGATCAGATGACATCATGATTTTGAGTTTTCTTTATATTTGTTTCCATCTAGAGGTAATCTGGAATTCTGTACTCCTAATATGGTAGTTGTATTCATAAGAATTTAAATTGCTTTGATTTTCTGAGTCACTTCAAAATGGTCAATATCTTTTTGTTAACTTTGTTAAGTTTCCAGGTTTTTTTTTTTGCCAGAGCAGATTCAAAAAGAATTTCAGTCTCCAGTTTCTCATGTTGAATATTTGCAAATGGATTTTACAGGCCAAAAGGATGAGCTATATGGAAAATATCTGATTAATAGAAACTATTTTTCAATCTTTTCCTGTAAAGAAAGGTCAAAACGATTAGCAACAATGAAATTACAAAGGGTTACATTTTACAGATAAACTAGTAAAAAGTAAATGAATTGCCCCGTCCTCAGATATTGCATCATAGGTCACATATTTTCATCAAAGAACTACAACTAAATAATCATGTAGCCAGATGGGTTATTTTTGGGGAGAATATTTTTTTAAAAAGCATAATTTCTCTGAGCAAGTAGCCTGTTTCTTACATATTTTTCTTTTAGATTTCAGAAAATGTACAAACCCACATCCTCCATGTTGTCCTGAACAGCAGACGTATAGATATAGATAGATATAGATATATAGAGATAAGGAGATATAGAGATAGACATATAGATATAGATGCCTATACTTATTTTCCAAACCTCCAAAAGGCAAGACAAGAAATGATGGAAACTAATCAAAGAGAGAAGCAACTTGAAATTAAGGAGAAACTTCCTAACAGTGAGAACAATTAACCAATGGAACAGCTTGCCTTCCGAAGTTGCGGGTGCTTCATCACTGAAGGTTTTAAAGAAGAAACTGGACAGCTACTTGTCTCAAATTGTACTATAGGATCTTCTGCTAGAGCAAGGGGTTGGACTAGAAGACTTCCAGCTCTTATTTGATTGAATTAGATACATATTCAAATGCATACGCATACATGTATGCATATACTGTACATACGCATATACAGATGATATAGATTAGATAAAGATGTTGATAAAGATGGAATTTAGCAGGTTGGTGCATAGTATCTTGAATACAGATCATCTTGAATCTGACATTTCTTGCCTGGTGCTCAGAGCCCTGTTTTCATTTACACTGGAAGTTATTTGGGGCCAACACTCTGACTGAGGAAGCTATTTTAGAACTTGGAAGACAGCGTTTTCAGATTTGAAATGATTCCTACTCAGCCTTTTGTTTTTCACGGTATTAGGATTTAGCAAAGCCCAAAATAGCAAAAGCAGATTAACATCACATTGCTTGCACCAGTTAATCTTCAAGATTCTAAGTTACAGCTTCCCAGTAGATCTTTTGCAGATCAGAGCCATATTGACTGCTACTATTCTGTAGCTGATTTTATTGGTAAGTCCCACTTAGCCACTACATCAATGCAATCTTACAATGACTCTCTGAAATAGTTTTCTTAGCATAACTGACTTCTCCCCTTTTCTGTCTCCTCCTTTCCTTTAAATGACATATCCCCAGCTCGGCCTTCTTGGATTCCATTGTCAGAATTTAATCTTTCCCATTGTCTTCATAGACTCCACTACAGCCTTTTTGCCTTCCATGTCTTCTACTGCATCAGCTTCCCACTTCTGACTGCTCATGATTCACCATGATCATTTTCTAGCACTATTTTGACATATCGCACCAATATATGATCTGTTGATTCACATTGTAAGAGAACTCTCCCCCCCAAAATGCCATCATTTTCTGTTCAATGATGGAAGGTGGGAAAGATGTGGCTGTGGATAAAGTAGTGCTTTCCTGGTGGTAGACATGTAGACATCTGATAGAAACCATAATGCATGTCATTAGATTATCATAAAATTATGCAAATTATGTAATTTGATGTAATTTGAGCAATGAGTTCATGGTATGCATCATTCATCTCCTTCGTAGTCTGCTAGGGATTAATAGTTCTGTGCAGGGTGCATTCCAAGTGAAAAAGATCTATGGCTAAACCAAAGTCCTGTTCATTTTAGTGCATTATCTGAACTAATAGAAGGGAATATTTGTAGCTCAGAGTTGAATTGTGGGGTCCTTGTTTCTCTCTGAGCTTGGTTGTTTTTTTTCCTCAAACGAAAGCAATAATTACAGGATTGTGATTTGAATTTCTGAAAGTAAGTACATCTTTAAAAAATAATTGGTGAACAATTAGATTTTTTTCAGCTATCATTCATTTTGTAAAACTAGATATACTGATGTGGCAATTTAGCATTCTCCTAAATTTGGGTATCAGGAGTGAAGAATTAGATTGGATTCATCTGGAACTGGTTCTCCTTGAAGTTGTGACAGGCTTCCAAATTCAAAGTCAATAGCAAATTCTGGTGCATATGGATTCTGATGACAGCATAGTTTATGCCCACTGTTAAGCACAGGCTAAAAGATAGGATAATAACTCAAGATCTAGTGAGAGACCATGGCAATTGTTTTATGAGTGAAATGTTAGGTATACAATATTTTCCTGTCATTGTCTTACTAAGGCCTTTTTAGGAGCCATTCAACTTCTTCTAGAGCAGAGGTGTCAAATTGCTGGCCAGTTTCATCATACCGAAGCCATGCCAACCCCATTGCTGGCAATGCAAAAAGAGTCATGGTATGTTGCAACACATCATGTGACGAGGCGAGTTTGACACCCGTGTTGTAGAGTATCTGAAACAAAGTTTCAGTGTGGCATGTGGGACTGCAATATTTTAGAAAGCTAAAGCTTTTAATTGCCAAATTCATCTGAATGTGCTAATTGTTTTGAAAAGTTCTTTGAATAATACACTCATTTTTTTTGCAATTCTTTTGTTTTAATCAGGAAGTGTTATCTCTTAACTCTTCTCCATAGAATTTCCCAAAGTTTCTCAAACAAAAAGTATCACATTAGAGAGTCCAGCTGAACTTGAACTAATGTGTAGTTTGGTCATCAGCAACACCACAAACGTGGAAAAAATGGAGACTATTTGGAACTTAGGAAATGCAACTATCAGTTCGGAGACCATCAGGAGGAACGAAACTCACTCCAAATGGTGCACTCGATACACGTAAGTGGCTTTTATGTTACACATTGATATTGTTTAAAGTAGAGAGGAACAATCTCTTAGCATGGAGGGTCACCCTAGGAGGGTCACCTGAAGTGGCTAAAAGACTGTCATGCAGAACCGCTTTAAAAATCCTTAATAAGGCCATACCCGGAATACTGCATTCAGCTTTGGTCACCACATTATAAAAAAGATGTTGAGACTTTGAAAAAAAAAAGCACAGAGAAGAGCAACTAAGATGATTTATTTATTTATTTATTTTCAAATATTTATATGCCGCCCAATCCCAAAGGACTCAGGGCGGCGTACAAAGTTAAAACAATCATAAAACAATAAAATAATACAGTCATACCACGAGTCCGATCATATCCCGTCCCCCCGGGGACATCAGCCCCAGGCCTGCCGGAACAGGAGAGTTTTAACGGCTTTCTTAAAGGCTGGCTCAGGAATTCTGGGAGTTGAAGTCCACGAGTCATAAAAGAGCCAAGGTTGACTACCCCTGGATTAGAGGATGACTGAGGTCCTTTCCACCTGTAGTTATCTGAACTATGATCTGTTTGGACTAAATATTTCAGCCATCATAAATCTGCATTTGTTTCAACAAACTGCTTGCATGTCAGCATTTATCAATCCAGAACATTGCTGTTGTACTATTTTTCAATTACTGTTTTCATATTTATTTTCTTTGTTTTTACTTTTTTACTTATTAAGTATCAATTGCTTAACTATTTTTAAGGGTAAAAGTCAGAAACCAAGACCAGATGAGGAATTACACATGCATTTATAAAACTAAACCAGAGATAAATGCTACCTTTGTTTTACAAGGTAAGATCCAAGAATTTACCCTTCCCAAAACACACCGTTTATCAGCAAACCAGAGAATTGGCCCCCATGTTTTCTGCTCTGCCATATTAAAGTTCCAGACGTGCTTTTTCCAAAAGGCAACTGGAGTTTCTTATTTTTTTTTTCCTTTGAAAACATTTTGCTTCTCATCCAAGAGGCTTCTTTAGTTTTTCTGAAGCTTCATGAGCTGAAGAGGCTTCTTGAATGAGAAGCAAAAATTTTTCAAAAGAAAAAGAAAGAAAGTCCGGTTTCCTTTTGGAAAAAGCACCTTTTGGATAACCATGACCTGGATGATTGAGAATCTCCATAGATTGTCATACAGGCAATCCTCAACTTACAACAGTTCATTTAGTAACTGTTCAAAGTTACAACAGCACTGAAAAATATTGACTTAGGACCATTTTTCACAATTATGACCTTTGCAGCATCCACATGACCAGTGATCAAAATTCAGATGCTTGGCAACTGATTTATATGTATGACCATTGCTGTGTCCCAGGGTCATGTAGTCACTTTTTGCGACCTTCTGACAAGCAGTCAATGGGGAAGCCAGATTCACTTAACAACTGGGTTACTAACTTATCAACTACAATGATTCACTTAACAACTGAGGCAAGAAGGGGAGTAAAATGGGGCAAAAATCACTTAACAAATGTCTCACCAATAGAAAATTGTGGTCATAAGTCAAGGATTATCTGTATTAATATTATAAGCTCTCCACCATCCCAATTGAAAAATCCATGAAAACTTGGAAAAAAACTGGACCAACCACAGAAGTCCTCAGTGCTACCAGCAACGTGCACAATTTTTTTTTAAAAAACAAGGCTAACAAAACGTTGCTTGTAATGAATATGAAGCAATTGGAAATCAAACTCAAAAGATATATTTTTCTCATTAACGTGAAGGAGTAATTTTGCTATACACCATCAAAATACTAAGTTCTTTTAAGACATAACTTAAAACATATCAAGACTGGTTCCTTTAAATCTAATTTCTTTTTGTTCTTCATTTTAAGATTATTCCTCCCTCTCTTCAGTCTGCGTGGAATGTCGCAGCAGTTTTTACTGTTGCTGTTCCTTTTTACCGATAATACAATATCATCTGATGTAAAATGATATTTCACTGAAGATGTAACTTAATGAATTATTGAGATGACTAAATATAGAACAGTGATGCAGATTAATGGACTCTATCCATTAAACATTAATAATTCCTTGTTTTTTTATATACAGCCACTGATTTTTAAAACTGAGCAAATGCATTTTGAAGAATCACTGCTGGGGCTGTAAATATATTCACTTTCAATGCTATTGAAATTATTCTACTTGTCTCTTTGCAAAATGATGTTTTATAGGATTAGAGTTTGGACACTGTACAGTTTAAATGTGAATTTAAGCCCTAATCAAGCATCAGACACCAAAAGAATTCGACTTCACTGTTCTTTTAGTTGGGTCAGTTCTTGAAGTCTGATGTTACAACCTCAAGGGAATTTCTGATATGGGTAGTTTCCTGCAAAGCCCTATTCATTTGCAGAAATAGCTATGCATTTCCAGACCGATTTGCAATATTCTGATAGGAAAAGCTCTATCATTTTGATAAGAAAATTGCTTTTTCATGATAGCATGGACATTTGGAAATAAAAAATTGAGTATGGAAGGATTAAAGATCAACACTGATAGTCAAGGATGTTTAAAATTGTCTGTTTGTATACTAATCCATATACTGTAGTTTCGGCAGTAGAACTGCTGCAAAAGTGCTAAATCAAGAACAATGTAATGGGTTGTTGTGTATCTATCATCCTCACATAATCATAACTAAGTGTTTCATAGGCATTTGTTTCATTGCTTAGTGTGAATCATAAAACAATGCATGCTAAGAAGGAAAATTTCATTAGGATAAAAAAAAAAATCATAGCCAGCAATATTATTCTCTGCAGCCGAATGTTAATCAGACTGGAAAGTGGTAATGATCAGATACATTTTATTTTATGCTGTATTTGTTCAGCTCTAATCTATCAGTGAGATACGAGCAATATATTTCACACTGCTATATTTTGTGGCTGGGTAATGGTGTGAGCAAAATAAATTTGCTCGAACCAGGATGTTCTAAATAGCTCCTCATACTTGGCTCTGGCAAGCTCAAGTTTTTGTTTTCTCTTGGTCAGGAATTTTAACAATTAGTTTGCAAAAACTGCTTTTTGGTTTTGCTGGCTTGTTGTTTTTTGAATGAGAAAAATAGCAGAAACTAGGTTTCCACAGTTATTGGCTGCTGGTACAAAAAGCCTGGGTCATGTTAAATTAGATTATCTGCATAACAGGGAAAATATTCAGGCCACCAGAACAAAACACACACAAACCGCTATCTGCACGCTCTCTCACACCACCACCCAGCACAGATCAACTCCGTAGCCAAGACACTCATCTCTAGAACAAAATGCTTAGCTGATGAACAACACCTAAAAACTGAACTACACACTCTCACTAATGTACTTACATCCAATGGATTCCAAAGAAATAAGATTACCAAACTAATCCAAAAAGAAACCCCCACTAAAATCCAAGAGAGAACAAGAAAACAGCAAAGCCCTCCTCCCTTACGTAAAAGGCACCACAGACAGAATCAGCAAGATCCTCCACAAACACAACATTAAGACAGCATTCTGCACAAACAGAAAAATATCCACCATCCTAAGAAACCCCAAAGACAAAACTAAATTAGAAAATCAAGGAGTATACGAAATCCCATGCACCGCTTGTCCCACCACATACATTGGACAAACCAACAGAAGAATAAGTGCACGCATTGAAGAACATAAGAACTCAGTCAAAAAAGAGGAACCAACTTCTTCCCTGGTCCAACACCTTAAAATCACAGGACATGAAATTGACTTTAAAAAGACCAGAACTATCGCCAAAACTGAGCACTTTAATAACAGAATAATCAGAGAAGCCATCGAGATAGAAAAACACCCACACAGCATGAACAAACGAGATGATACCTCCTGCCTACCAGCCATTTGGAAACCCGCCCTTATTGACAAACGAGTCCCTAACACAAAGAATGACACCAGACCCACACTCACAAAAGCCACACAGGATGTCACCACCACACGTCCATGCAAAAAGCAAACCCAAACCCACACCGATGATGAGGCATGACCACAAACCAGAAACTAAACAATAGCAATGCAGTGCACCATCTCACATCCCCGTGCAAATCAGACTAACCTGAGCACAACAAAGCCCCCACCCAAAGAGAACATTCCCCCAACCAATCAGAGCACAGTCAACCCCCCATCCAATCAGAGACAGCCAACCCCCCCATCCAATCAGAGCACAGCCAAGCTCTCATCCAATCAGTTCATACCCCCACTGGCAGTTAAAAGGAAGAAACAGCTGCGATCACACATTGCTCCTAGAAGCACGAAGCTGAAAACACCAGCCTGAAGATGATGAATGAGACTTCGTTGAAACGTCGCCAAGACACTTCCAATTTGACGCGGGAGAAAACCCGAATAACCAAAGACCCCACACAAAGCAAACGGACACACACCATGAACCCAGAGCTAGACTGCAAACTCGGAGCCAAACCAAAGCCCAGTATGTTACTTCACAGCCTTCTGCCCTGGACATCACACCACAGAACTCAGGAGGTTACAGTGCTAAAGCTGAGGATGTTACAACACAGCCTACCACCCAGGATGGTGCAACACAGAACTCAGGATATCACTACACTAGATCTCAGGATGTCATCACACAACACATTACCCAGGTCGTTACAACACAAAAGACTAATGGGCACACAGCCAGCACCTCAGCTACTCAAGATGTTATGAAACAGCTGAACAATCCACAAACAATAACTCCAACACAGCCAACCAACCTTCCTACAGTAACTAAGCCAGCACTCTATCTACAGAGATAGAAGAGGAATTTATTTCATCTGACAACTCTCTCTTCAGCAACTTAGGGAATCAGAAGAAGCAAAGACTAAGATCTCAAACTACAAAGCAATGGCGCTGCAAAGAGAACAAAAAAAAAACGTTTACTGCAGAGGAAGGGATTTATATTTCTTCAAAGATTACTACAAGCAACAAGGATGGATTTATTGGTTGAAAGGGAAAAAAGACGTTTACTGCAGAAGAAGGGATTTATATTTTCTCAAAGATTATTACAAGCAACAAGAATGGATTTATTGGTTGAAAGGGAAGCACTTTTATGGAAGCCTGTGTGGCATAGAAAAAAACCCAGAATTAGACTGAAAAAGAAATCTAAAACTGTTTAATGGATTAAAAGGCAATGCTGGTTTTATGGATTGTTTTAAGGATAATGATCTAGAGTTAGAAGTAAGAAAAATTCAATTATATACATGTGTATTTAAATTAGTTAGATGATTTTTTTGCTTTATGGAAATTTGCTTGGTATAGAAATATGAAAGTTAAAATTGGGGTGGAAAAAAACAAAACAAAAAAGAACCTTGGCTTTATGGATTGTATTAAGGATAAAAAATATATAATCATATATGTATGTATGTATGTATGTATGTATGTATGTATGTATGTATGTTCTGGAATTGAAAAAACGTTTAGTTATGAGAATGGAATTTTGAAGTGCTTAAATTGATTAGGTAATTTTTGTGTATAACAATATCTGATAAGGTATGATAATTAATTGGATGGAATTTGAAGTTTGTGTAATGAATTGAAAGGAATTAAGGTTTAACATTATTTTTTCTTAATTAAGTTAGTTATTATTGGAAGAAGAAATGAATGAGATTGGTTATAAAAAGAGGGATGAAAGAGATTAAGAACTTAACATATCTGGTAGAGATATTTGAAGTAATAATTTGTTGATGTAAAACAATATTTGATTATAGTAATTGTAAATTGATAAAATTTTAAAACAGGTTGAGTAGTAATAGGAATCTAAGCTAGAAATGGAATATATTAAATTTATTATGTTATCTGTGGGAAATAGAGAGATGACAGTGAATGTATTAAGTTGAGCGGTTTATCTATGTTTTTTACTTTGGAATGTTTGTTTACCCAAACACCACGCTGTGTCTTAAGAACTTTTTATTAAAATTAAAAAACCAATAAAATATATTTTAAAAAAAATGTAATTCTGATGCCCACTCTCAAAAATTGTGTGTGTGTGTGTGTGTGTGTTTGTATTAAACAGTCCATTTTGAATACTTAGCAGAAAAAAGAATCTTGAGAGTCAACAAGGTTGATTCTATATGATATAAAGCTATTACAGAATATAGTTGTTCTGCTTCAGGAACCATGAAGTCTTCTCTAAGAAGGTAACAAAGAGGATGTGTAGTGTCCCTGGCAATACTGAGGACCCTAGCATGCGTCACTTATATGGATAGAAGGAAGTGAACTTTCATTAATCTTTCCTGCCATCCTCACTATCTTCTGCACAGCCTTCCTGTCTGAAACAGTAATGCTTCCAAACCACACAGTAATACGATACAACAGGATCCTTTCAATTGTCCCTATCTAGAAAGAGGTAAGGATAGGGGAAGAAAGAGTGCTCTTCTCATACGACATCACAATTCTTTTTTGTTTTTCCTTAGTGCCTCAAGTCCATGTAAAGTCTGAGCATATAATCAGTTATGTGGGTGACTCCGTGGTCTTGACTTGTGTTGTTGGAAATGGGAAAATCCACATTAACCCACATTTTTGGACCTGGTATTCAAATAATGGAAGTGGAGAGGTAAAGTTCTGTTTCCTTTACAGGAGGAATCCAACCCCCATTATTTCAAGATATTTTTCAAGACATGCTTTTGTAATATAGCCATTTTGCCCAAGCCTAAGTCATTTGCCCAAGCTAGACTGTGAATCAAATGTTCATAGATTTTGTTGGGTTTTTTTTAATTTCCCTTTCACATCTCTAATATTTCACTGTTATAATTTTCCTCCTAAAATCTTCATTTATATATTTAAATATCTATATATTAGAATTTCTAGTGATGTATGACTTTATGATGAAGTTTCTTCACTCTTTTTTCTCCTGTCAGGTTGTTATTAATTCTACCCTGATGCCAGAGAAGTACAGCTTTATCAAGACACATAAGAACATTACCAAACTGAAGATCTTTGATCTTTCTGAATTAGATAGCATGTCTTACTGGTGCAAAGCTGGATTTCTACTAGGTGAAAGCAAAGGAAAAGTATCTCTCAAAGTCCTGACCTATCTGACACCTCTCAAACCATTTCTTGTGATAGCTGCTGAAGTTATTGTTTTAGTAGCACTTATTTTTATCTATGAAGTGTTCTCCAAAAAGAAAGAAGTGAATACTGGTAAGATATGGAGGAATAACATATTCAAGTATGTTTCTTTTATTTGGTATATTGTGTGTGATAAGAACAGAGGATGACATGAATGGTAAACTTATGCTTATGACTAGAGCTTCTTGGGGATCTCAGGGGCTATGTGTTATGTCATCACACAAATTATGCAGATAAAATAATTTGCAGAGGTATAATTTGTGTCATGATGTATAATGACATGTGGAACATTAATATGGCCTCTACCAGAAGTCTGAGCTGATATGTTCCCATAATGTCTATAATTCCTGAGACAGGATACATAATGTAAGAGGAATTGTAGGAACTTAGGTCCAACAGAATGGAGCATGCAAAGTTAGGAAAGATTGCAGTAAACCATAACATTAGGCAACTTTTTCTTGGTGGATGACTGTACTTTACTTTCATGTAATGGTCCAGTGCTACATTTAAAAAATGAACAGAGTTCTTGCAAGCAAGAGTGGCCCACACAATAAAATGTGACTACACCATGACACAAATGGCATGACTTAGGTACATATATCAGACATCAAAACATCAATGTAAAAGAGTGTCATCTGTATGCATGTTATCATTTTGGCATCGCAGATGTTGCTGACAGGGTTGCTTTCAGTGGGAAGAAGCTGGACAAAATGATTTCTCCATAAAAAAGTATTTTCAATTTTGAGCCAGCAAGCAAATGATTTATTTTGTCCATGTGTGAAATTCTAGCATATGTCGCTAGCGAATTGTATTGCTGAATTTGCTGGGGGGGGGGGTTCAGCAATTATTGCAGGAAAAACATCAGACAGTACATTATGCCCTTAAGTCCTTGACTGCCACTCCTGCTTTACCAGATGATTTTCTTCTTCTTTTGAAAGCCATTCATAGTCAGGGCACAAGTAACTGGACATATCTGCCTCTCAAAACATCTCTAAGGAAATGGTACTTATTTCAAAATATCTGGGTTTAGTGTTATTCAGTAGAAAATCAGATGATGAGTAGAATCATGAAGATGCTATATTTTTGAACAAGATAAAGGTTTTGTATGTGCTTAAATATTTCATGTTTTAGAATTGAACTGGGCAAGGAGTTGAGTTGCATTTTCATTTTGGGGTTTTGTTGCATATCAGAAAGGGATATGGTGGACTGGGAGAAAAATGTTGCAAATCCTAAAATAATATCTGTGGCCATTGAAAAGGGAAACTCATGCCATAAAATTGGTATATATGAAAATACAAATTACCTTGGTTGCAGATTATAGTGCAGAAGAACACTTTATTCTTCATTCCTACTTCATGTTCATTGATATCACCTGAAGAGATTCACCTTCAGGCACCTTCTTTTATAATTGTGCCTGATGGCTGGAATACACTCCTATGGATATGGGTGAGGGGATAGGCAGTAATCCCATGTATATCATGACATCATCCTGCATAAGAACTGCATACTTTGTGCCATTTATGAGATGATGTCATGACATGCATGATGTCCTTGTAGCTTAGACCAAAAGCCTACTTGTCACAATGATTTTTTTCCAAAAAATATTCAATACCTACCCCCTTTTTATAAGAGTTATCACTTATCAAGGGTTTTAATTTGTTGCTTTAGTTTTATTACTTCTCCAATTCTTATTTTATGTTTTATTATATTATTACATCTTTATTATATAAAGCCGAGAGATTTCAATAGTTGGCTGTATTAAAAAAATTAACAATATTTAAGTCAATACACAGTAAAATCACCTAGTCAAACTATAGAGAGGAAAGGTATTAATATTAAACTAATGTGGTTGTTAACTATACCGGTAATTAAATGGGCAAAGGTCTTCTGCACACTAAAGGAAGAAATAGCAGCTCTTTTTATCTTGCAGGATTAGTGGGAGAAGTATTTCACATAATGTAACATGCTTGCACCTGTAACATTCCATTTTTGGAAATTTGCCCTTTCTAGTCAATATCTTTTGTTATCTTGAGGCATGATTCCTTTTGTAGAAAGATTTTGTAAGCAGTCATTTTAATCCATTATATTAACTATACAACTGACTATAAAATCCCTTAAATTCATAAATAAATAAAAGGAATAAAATTATGCACAGTTTGGTCTAGTGGTTAAGGCATCAGGATAGAAACTGGGACGTTGTGAGTTCTAGTTCCACCTTAGTCTTGAAAATCGACTGTGTGTCTTGGGCCAGTTATTCTCTCTCAATCCTAAGAAAAAGGCAATGGCAAACTACTTCCAAAAAATGAAAACATTTAGTCTAGACAGTCACCAGGGGTCAAGACTGACTCAAAGGTTTGGGTCAGGCTTGAAATATTAAATAAGTAAGTGAGTAAAATATACCAACAGAAAGTACAAATCACATTGATTTCTTTCTTTTTACAGAAGTTGAAAAAGAATTTGAACAAGTAGAAACATTGTAAGTAATAATAATGTTCTTGTTGTAAAGTTAAAGCAATAAGTTGAAACACTAACAGATGACAACCAACACCATTACAATTCAATTTTAATGGGGGTTGGACTTCAAGTATTAATTCTGTCTCATTTGTGTAGTAATGGAGTGGGAGGAGGGTTAGTAGGAAACTCACTGAGCCTCAAACATATGCCGAGTCTTATTAAATGTAAAAATACCAAGTTGTTTATTTGTCTGCTAATGAAAGTTGAGTACAAACAGTCACGTTTGAACATTACTGACTCTACTTGCCAAATAGGAAAAAAAATCTACTGCAAGCTTCTTCTAATTTAATCTAAGCTTGATCTTTTTTCACATTTAAGAGGCATTCACTTGAAATGTTATTTTGCTTAAAAATAGTACTAGTAGTATCAGACTGTTTCTCCCTATCATCCAAAAAAAGGAGATTTTTTTTTAATGAACAAAGCAGTTGAATAGGCAAAATACACTTTGCTTCCATGCTGCAAAGTCATATTTGCATATACATATTTGCAAGAGACCAGAGACTTGCTTAGAGCAAAACTGTTACAGGAAATGGTGGCTTTTCTTCTTGTTCTCTTGTTATACTATGCTCAACCACTCACTCAGGCAACCTACTAAATACAAAGCCTAATAATTCTTAGGGTTTAATTTCCTGTGATTGTGAACTAGTTAGTTGCTAGGATGAACAACCCAGTGAACCAACTGTCTTCCCAGAAAAATTTAATCCTACAAGCCTGGATAGCTAGTCAGCACGCACACAAAAACCATCCTTTTAAATATCACCAAACTAGTTGTCATTTTGAAACCATTCTAGCGTATAAATAACAAACAAAGTTCTAATTCTGACTTCTGACTTAGAGATTCTTCTGCAAAGTTCTGACTCTGACAACTGTCAGAGTCTCAAGAGTATTGAATGTGCAGAGTTTCATTCATTGTCAAGCATGTTTCTAGGGCAGCAACTGTATCTTCAGTTCTCAGTCCCATGTTGTCTCTGAAGAGAAAATTCATGCCATATTTTGAAGCCCTTCCTGGGTTCTCTTTTTTCTGGCAAAGTGACAGGCCAAAGATAACATGGAACCTGAGAAACCAGAGAAATCTAAATGCAAATCTAATGCTTACATCAGATGATTATTTTATAAAAGTAGAATACAGATGCACCACATTAAGTTTATAATTTGTTCTAACTTATCCTATAAGGTCTAAATTTTAAATTATTATGACTTGGACAATCTATGTAGGAGATCTTGTGACTCTCATTTCAAAAACCAGTCCTTTATATACTTTTTATATTGAGGTCCAGGGTTTTGGTCCCACATCTGTGGGATCAGACTTCCTGATTGATTCTTATCTACAAGATCCAACTAGACTATAACCAGCCTACTTTTACAGTCTATTTCTTGACTTTGGTAGAGGTCTTGTGTAAGCTTATTAGAGGCATTAAATCCATCCAATCTAGAAATTTGAATATAACTTTCCATTCCAGATGTTGTTTACATCTTGACCTTCAACAAATTTGAATATAACTTTCCATTCCAGATGTTGTTTACATCTTGACCTTCAACAAACCTCTTTAACCAAATACAGTGTACTTCTGTCAGTCCCATATCTTGATCCTCAACTTGATAGCTGATGTTGAGAAAATTTCTAATTCAGCCTTCAACCGGCTTTATTTCAAATCAATGCATTAAAGAGAAATATGCCACAAACAACCAAATTAAAATAGAACACGAATACATCAAAAAAGTACTCTAGGAAATCCCACTAGATCTTGTCAATGCCTCATATGCATTGTTATGTAACCACACGGGACTAGCTGTGCTTACTTGTTAAGAACATTGAAGAAGCTCTCATTTTCTGTTCCCCCCCTAGGCTGAAAAAGATCACCTACAGTTTGAAGCTTAGAATTTTGCTCCCTCACTTGCACTTTTATAGAAGGAGATGTGAAGATTGCTTTATTCCTTTACAGATATGTACAGATATGGTCTCAATTATATAGTGTATTTCTAGAAGATATGAAGCCTCCTCACGGATGGCTAGTCTCTACTTTTTAAACCACCTCTCATGTCTCTATTCTGCTCTATTGCTGGAAAAGTTTAGCCAAGCAAGAGTTAACAATGGAAAAACCCATGTAAAGATGAAAGCCCATATTGAACTTAAAAAAAAAAAAATCCATGGTGGAAAAAACCTGAACCCACCCTTTTTTATTCTGTACAGGAAATCAGAAGACAGCAATGGTATGGAGACTAGTAGTACCCGACACAGAAAAGTCTAAATCCCTTGTGGAAAACTGGTAAGTTAGAAGGTAAATCTGAGAGATCCTGTACCTATTAGTGGCTGGGTTGTTGAAATAAAGAGTTCCAGCTCATTTTGGGACTGTCCGATTTGAAAAGGCTGAACAAACATTAAAGGAATGTTCTGGTACTTATTTATTTTATTCAATTTATTTGCACCCATCTCACACAGGCAGCTTTGGGTGCCAGACATAGATCATCATCAAAAACATTGATGTAAGAATACAAGCTGAAAATTAAAAATGAGGTTGGACTGGAATAAAATGAAAAAAATGGCTTACCTAATCGGCCAGGTTTTAAGGACTCTCCAAAAGATTAGCAGAGATAGGGCCATACTAATATTGGAGGTGGAGGGAATGGTGTTCCAGGGAGCAGGCACAGTGATAGAAAAGGCAAACTTCCATCGTCCCTCTAGATCAGAGGTCCCCAACCTTTTGGGCACCAGGGACCAGTTCCATGGAGAAAAGTTTTTCTATGGACTGGTACCAGTCCATGGACCGGGGGTTGGGGACCCCTGCTCTAGATGACACTAGTTCTGTAGATGGGAATCAGAGAATGCTGTTTTGCCAGATTGAAGGGTCAGGTAGAGACAATGAGTGAAATAACCTAGCTTCGTGCCCCAAGATATGTATTTTCTTGCTACAGAACTATTCCCATTTTAGTTTATGAAACAGTTTAACTCAGTTCAGACTGCCATCCTCAGTAGGATGGATAGGGGTTGTTTATGGGATGTTGGTTTTTTTTTTTTTTTTTTTTTGGACATAGGAAGAATAGGATTTTATCAGTTGCCCCACGGATGCTCATTGTATTGAATTACAAATGACTACCAGATAAACCTTGAAAAAGGAAAGACAGTGAGGTAAGAAGATAAAAAGGGAGTTTTTCCATATACAAATAGTCCTCAATTTATGACCACAATTAAACCCAAAATTTCTGTCGCTAAGTGAGACATTTATTGAGTTTTTCCTTATTTTACAACCTTTCTTGCCACAGTTGTTAAGTGAATCACTGCAGTTGTTAAATTAGTAACATAGTTGTTAAGTGACTCTGGATTCCCCATTGATTGCTTGCCAGAAGGTCGTAAAAGGTTATCACATGACCCCAGGACACTGCAACCATCATAAACATGTCAGTTGCCAAGCGGCTAAATTTTAATCACATGATCATGGGGATGCTGTAATGGTTGTAAGTGAAAAATGGTCATAAGTCACTTTTTTCAGTGATGTAACTTTGAACCGTCACTAAATGAACTGTATGCAACAAGAAAAACTGGGGCAGAGACATGCATGGAGAGAAGAAGCCCCCTACTGATTTTCTTTTTGAATATATGAAAAACTCCCTTTTTATCTTCTTATCCCACTTCTTACACCCCCCCCCCCCACACATACACACACCAGCAGCAGCTGTATTCATGCTGGAGAAAAAGTGTGGTGGGAATTAGTCAGAAACATCTGAACAACATCAGATTTGGAGATGGCTGTCTGTCCAAAGCGCAGGTTATATATAAGAAAGTAACATTTGTCATCTCAGTTGGAATGTTGATTGGGAGCCGTTAAAAGGAATTATCACCAAGTGAAGGACTTTTGATTAGTCTATGAAAGGCATATCAAATACTGCTTTAATGTGCAGCTGTGCGTGAGTGTTGCCAAGACAAGCAAAGAGGGGAAATGACATCACAGCTGTCCTGATGCCACTGTGGCTTCTATCAGACAACTGTGCAGGTGAGCAAGTGTTCTGTTTTTTTATAGCTCTGCATACATTAAAAAAAAAAATGCTGGTGGCTGCTAAAATGGGAAGTGGGATAGTTGAGACTTGACTTAGAGTTTGAACAACTATCAGCTTTAACCAGCACCTGAAAGGAATACTACTTTGAATCAGATGGTATTACTGCACTTCTTTAATCTATCTGTTCTTTTTAATTTAGGCAAAATGAAAAGAAATGTCAAGACTGCACTGGATAAAAAAAAATTCTGAAACAGTGGAACTATATCTACTTGGTTTCCAATTATGGACTTTTAGGTGTCTTAAAAAATACTGCTTTAAAATGCCTTTTTAAAGTAATGAATGTATTAAATAATGCTAATGTCATACAGATTGTCCTAAAAGTTTTAGCTAAACTTATGCTATAGTCCAGTGGTTCTTAACCTTTTTGAACGAATCGCCCCCTTGAGCCAATGAGGAAGTTGTCATCGCCCCCCTCCCCCAACATAACCTCTCAATCACAACATAGGAAATAATTCTTCAATTTATGCAAACACTTTTTTTGTTTTCTTTAAAATTGTCATCACGACATATCAATGCAAATATTTATTTCCAGTCTTTTTCCCATATCTCCCATATTCTGGCCAATGGTGCGCCACTGTATGGGTAGATACTGCTGTGCAATGCACATGAAGATAAGCGATGTGTCTTCACATATGTATGGCGTTCTGTACTGAAGCTAGCTGGAGGAACATTTGAAAACACAATTAAATCCAATAATAGCGAGCGATCTGATGTTTTTGTATGACAGATATACAGCGATTCACTGCACGAAAAAGTTTCAAAAGTGTCCCCAAAACTTCTTGCTCCATCACCCCCTTTTCGTTCCATCGCCCCCCTGCGGGTGCAATATTGCCCAGGTTAAGAACCACTGCTATAGACTATACTCTTTTATATCTGTTCAAGCCTTTGGCTGCAATTAACCATAGCTTAATATTAACTTTTATTCATTTATCTGAATATGTATATTGTATATGATGATCAGCACCTACTTGGAAGTACATGTAGTCCTCAATTTACAACAGTTCATTTAGTGACTGTTTGAAGTTACAATGTCACTGAAAAAAAGACTTATGACTGTTGCAGCATCTCTGTGGTCAGGTGATGAAAATTCAGACACTTGGCAATTGACTCACGTTTATGACGGTTGCAGTGTCCCAGAGTCATGTGATCATCCTTTGTGACCTTCTGACAAGCAAAGTCAATGGGGAAAACCAGATTTACTTAACAACCATGTTACTAACTTAGCAACTGCATGAGTCACTTAACAACTCTGGCAAGAAAATTATAAAATGGGGCAAAATTCACTTAACAAATGTCTCACTTAGCAGCAGAGATTTTGAGTTCAATTGTGGTCATAAGTTGAGGACTACCTGTATTCTATTGCTTTCTCTGTGCTGGTAAAGTTATAAGCCATACAAACCAAGTTTTACAAACAAAAGTAAATTACAAAGGACTTAACATTTATATTGAGAATTAATATATATCTCTAACCTAGAACCAGTTTAAGTGGCAAATATCTTTAGCCTCCAATATTTTATGTCAACCAAGGGTCACCCGTGGAATCTCAAAGCATTTTCTCTTTTCCTTTTGTAAAGAAAGACGTTGGTTTTCTTGGAAGAGGTTATGTGACTGGTAGGGTTGTGCAAGGAATATGATAATTAAGTAGAAAACAAATACCAAATGGTGATAATTAAAGCTTGGATTTGGTTAGACTACTTCTCCAGAAGTACCATTAGTGGACAATAGCAATAAGCTGATGATATGCCTTGTTAATCTCATGGTTTATCAGTAGCTTTACCAAAGAATTGAGAAAATACACAAATATTCCTTTAAAATAGCTAATGAAGCCATAACGTTTCTAATGTGTTGTAATTGTCTTTCTGGTTCCCTTTGTTCCCTTTACCCTTTCCATTGTTTTTACAATAAATTCCACCAAATAAGAGAGATGGCTGTCAAATGTTTGACATGATTGAGCTTTCATGAAGTATTAACACAAACCAATTATAACCAAACATTTGAAAGAGTAATTATACATTTTCAGGCAACAGTGGAGATGTCCTATTCTTCCATATCCTAGAACATCTGCACAAGGCAAGAAGGGATTTTAGAAAGGCGTAATGGCTATCAAAGCATGTGATCAAAGCCTTGTCCTCTTTTACATGCATTGTCTTAATTGTGATAGTGCCCAAGTTATTATCTCACCTTGTAGAGAATCACAAAGATGAATTGATTTATAGAATTTATTAGTCAATATAATGGTTACTCCCCATCTCAAATTAATTTAATTATTAGTACTTATACTTTTAAGTTTTACTTAATCTTTGTCTCAACTCATAACAATATCTTAAATTCAAATCTTAATTATTTGTAGACGTTCAGATTACATTTAATATTTAATTTTTCCAAATTTTAATTAAACACAATTCCTTTATCCCAATTGCTCATACATTCTAATATTTAAAATACACACCTTATATATAACTTCTACCCTCTATCTTACCCATCTAATGACAATATAATATTCTTATTTCAACATATTTCTAGATTTTATATGACCAAAATTTTCTTTATCTCAAATCGTTGCAATGTCTTGTGTTCAGAATATATATTCTATCTATTTAGATATATTCTATTTTAGATCTCATATATAGATCAGAACCCCAATCTTTTTCAATCTTATTCTAGCTTTTTTCCTCTGCCAGGTCATTTTTCGTATTTTTGCCTTTAAATCATCAAAAAAATCTTGTATTGTTGTGGCTATTGTTTGATGTTGATAAGAACGTCCAGTTGATGTTTTCTTAAGAGGACTTGATTTAGCCGGTAGTCCAGTTCAATGCAGTTGTCCCAAAGTATTTATCTTCTCTTTCATCTGTTTTTCTTGTTTATCTTCAAATTCCTTGCATGAAGCTCAGCTGCTGGTGACTGCATTGCACGCATCCATGTTCTTGATCGCAATAGAACTTTGGGCAAGTTATAACAGTATATATACTCTTTACACACACACACACACACACACACACACACACACACACACACATACACACACACACACACACGAATATGAAAGTAATTGTCCTTTTCTTCTTTTTCTCCCAGTCTAACTTATCGCCTTTTCATCTTGCTAGATAGTCTAGACAAGAAGTGAAGTACTACAAGCTCTATATTTATTGCAAGGTTACATTAATAGAATCTTGCAAGTCTGAAAGTATTTCTCTTTCTTTTTACTCTCCAGAAATCTAGCAAGGGTCCCTTCTAAAACATTTCCCATATCTTCTCTCCTCCCCCCTTCTCCTTACACACTGGTTGTGCAGTCTGATGCTCTCCTGTTTTCCAAGTCATTCCCACATACCATTATACAGTGTGGAATTTCTAGCTGATGCTCACGCACTGGAATACTCATCATTATCCAGACCTGCTTAGTGTTTTCAAGATTAGCCCAATTATTATTTGTATTGAATTATTTCACAAAACTTTGACAGTGTCTCTTATTTAATGAACTAAGAGTTAATCATATACTAATAAGCTTCATGGTATCATTAGTCCTCCCATTCCCAATGTCATGCTTGTCAAGAAATTTCCCCTGTGATTCTGTGACATTTCCAACAAAACTGGTATATTATAGGCCATTAGTGTATTTTTTCATAAAATTGCTTCATATAAAAAATATTACTATATCTCCACCTAAATGTTGAAAATAATAGATTTTTTTAATGTCTTCATTTTAATCTACCCTATACAGTTACTTTAATTTATTCCATTTTATAATCAAGTTTAGGAGAATAGAATTTGTTATAGTTAATTTCAATGTAATTAATTTTCATAGTCGATTGTATATTCTTTTTTTGAATGTATGATTTAATCTATGCAAATTTAAAACAATTTATGATACAGTTTTTTCATGTATTTAAATACAGGTTCCCCTTAATAATTTTGAAGCCTTCTAGTGGAAATTGGAATCGTATAATTTTGAAGCCTTCTAGTTAAAGTTACGTTATATAATTTCTTGCAGTAATTCCTTATTTTTAATAAATTATATTAACATAATTTCTAGAAACTGCTTTGCTGCCCATTGTTCATAAAAATGGCAGAGAACTGGAATGCTTTCTATCATTTGAATTCAATGCTCCTTCTTCCTTACCTCCTGCCCAACTTCATTTTACCCTTTTCTGATAAGTTCCAACATTTATATCCTGAATTTACAAAGAATCAGCTGGAGTTTGATGAGGATGGAACTAATAGCAGAAAAATATAACTTTTTGAAAATCTGAGCCCTGTCTCTGATCCCAGAAAAAATAATTTGATATTCGCTGTGATTTTTAGTGGCTGTTCCAAACTGATAGGATTGCAAACTTTGAACTTTGAAAGGGCTATCAAAATTAATTAAATTCAAAATTTGGATCAATCAAGATGAACTCACAAATAAAATTAAAAAACCAAACATTTATAAAACATATTAATAGTTACTAGATAAAGCAGCAGATAAAACAAAATTAGATAATTCAGCAAAAACACATTGAAACAAGAAGGTCTTCAAGACAGAAAAGAGGCAATAATGAACTCTTAAGAAAGGACATTCCAAAAGGAATGAACAATAACTGAAATCTCCACTCATGATTTTATTGATTTAGAGCTACATTATATTAAATCTACGGTATAATTGCATTCTTTCTTGGGACAAAGGAAAGATCTGATCTTGAATGCCTTTTCGAGATAGCATTAAACAAGATCTGACTTCAGAGAAGTCAAAGGAAAAAGCATCTTCAGAATCATGGAGACACAGAATTTGGAAGGACCCTCTAGGCTATTCTGCAACTCCATATTCATTCCAGAATTCACATGGAAACATTCTGAATGGCGAATCCAAAGCTTAATAAATTCACAGGACACAATTCCCAAAGTATAGAAAAAATATCCTGTTTATAGTGCCAGTGGATGGACTGTTCAACCTATCTCAGGGTTAGCAATCAGAGAATGACAGTAAATAGTGAATCATCCTGTGCCATATCTGTTATCAGACATTGGTGATCATGTTGGCGATTCTGTTTTTATCAGCAGCCTCGCGAAAAAGTGCTGCTGAATTTTGTCCAAACCAGTCCCTTAGATTTTGAAGCCATGATGTTCTTCTTCTGCCTGGATCTCGTTTTCCTTTAGTCTTTCTCTGGAGGATTAAATGGAGTATGCTGTATTTTTCTGGGTATCACATCACATGTTCAAAATATTCTAACTTTCATTTTTTAGTTGTTTTGATGATTTCCCTTGCCTTTCCCAGGTTGCTTATCATCTCCTCATTTCTGATCTTGAAATAGTGAGTGGAGAAAAAAATAAAAGTATTTCTTCCTCCATTGTCTTTGTGGCTTCATATTATATCTATTTATCTACAGTAGTACCTGGAGAATTCTGGGATTTACTTCTGACCTGTATATAAAGAACTATACTTTTGATAATTTTAACTCAACAAAGGTTATCATTGACAAATTAATTTTCTCCACTTTTTATTATGCTTTAAGAATATGTGTAGAAAATTTTGCAATAGTAATTTATGCACATCTTTATCACTTTTTTGGGTAACCACATGAATTCTTTACAATGAATTTTCCTGATAAAACATTTCCCACTATCTCTGATCATTTGTATATGTCTCAATCAGTTCAGTTTAATTAATTTTTGAGGTCAGCCATCTGCCCATATTTTACCAACTTACCTGATTTGACTTACAACAGTTCATTTAGTGACTGGATCTTGGCAACTGATTCACATTTATGATGGTTGCAGTGTCCCAGGGTCATGTGATTCCCCTCTTGTGACTTTCTGATGAGCAACGTCAACGGGGAAGCCAGTGTCCCTTAACAACCATGTCACTAACTTAACAACTGCAGCAATTCACTTAACAACTGTGGCAAAAAAGGTCGTAACAGGGCAAAATTCACTTAACAACTGTTTCACTTAACAGAAATTTTGGGCTCAGTTGTGATAATAAGTACTGGTAATGACTTGTATGGATCGGGATTTTTACTTTGGGGGCCTATTTCCATTGCATACAAACACATCATCACACATGAGATACAGTATTGAATTATTCCGATCTCAGAGTTGATTACACAAAGATTTATAGTATGATTTTACCATAAATTAACTGTTCTGTGTATATATACATTTACCATAAATCAACTGTTCTGTCTACTAATAGAGTAGCTTTTATAAATCTTAGCAACTTTAAGATGTGTGGATTATATCCACTTTGTGCTCCAAGTAGATTCACTGGAAATCAGTTAAAATTCACCAGAAACCAGCTAAACTAAATACAGAAAATAGTAACTAGAATATAATTTATAAACACTGAATTTTTAAAAATCATGTACAAAGAAAAATGGTAAAGTGAGCTTGAAATTAAGATTCACACAGGGGACTATTAGGGAGAGAGAGATTTATGTTACTTGAGTCCAGTATAACCCCAACAAAACAAAAAATCAGAAGAAAGTATATTGCCCTTGAAAAAGAATACATTGCTCTTGAAAATAGAATTCAAATAACTTGACCGGTGTAGTCACCCTCCTACCAATATTCTGTTTATGGCTTAAATTTGTAACAGAGCAGTAATAAAAGGTAAAATGCAATTTATACATTGAACACAAGAGGTCACATTTTTACCACAATTCTGAAGTACCTAAATTTATATGTGCTCTTTTCTTCTTCTTCTTCTTCTTCTTCTTCTTCTTCTTCTTCTTCTTCTTCTTCTTCTTCTTCTTCTTCTTCTTCTTCTTCTTCTTCTTCTTCTTCTTCTTCTTCTTCTTCTTCTTCTTCTTCTTCTTCTTCTTCTTCTTCTGGCTGTCTTGAGCAAATTGTCTCCCTTTTTTTTTCTAACTTTAAGAGGGTTAGAAATATCAAATAGATATTACAACTGAATACCTGGAGCTGAATTGTTCTGCGTACCTGCAACCTTATCCTCTTAGTAATGATCTTTTTGCAAGATCATGGAAAAACAGTTTATGGATGGTGTTCTGTGTCAGGGCTTTTCAACCTTTTCACCCATTGTACCACTTTTAGGATATGGCAATATCCGAGTACCACCAGTTGCCTAGCAAGGTGTCAAAAACTTGATGCCCCCCCCCCCAAAAGGAAAAAAGTGATAAAGTACAGGTAGTCCTCGACTTACAACAGTTTGCTTAGTGACTGTTCAAAGTTACAATGGTACTGAAAAAAGTGCCCCCTAAGCCACAGCCGAGCAAGACACCTGCCTGCCCACCCAGTGGTGCTCTTCCTTCTGTCCGAGGTTTTCATTGTGAGCATTTCTGTTGAGGATTGGCAGCGGGGGTGGGGTGGGGGGTGTTTGGTTTTTATTCTCCCCATCTGCTGTGTGGTTGCAGCAGATTTTGGTCACTTCACATGATCCTGGAACACTGTGACCGTCATAAATATGAATCAGTTGCCAAGCATCTGAATGTAAATCACAAGACCCTGGAGATGCTGCAACATTCCAGCTGATCAGTGCTTCTTCTGGGCTCAGCAGAAGCACCAGGATCAGTGCCGAGCTCCAGATGGAGCCTGGCGCTGATCCTGGTGCTTCCATTGAACCCTGACAGCCCTGCAGCTCCAGCCATCTCTCGCTCAGGCTTATATGGTGCTACCACCAATTCAGCTCATTCCCCTCCCCCGCTACTTTTCTAGGGTGGTTGCGTACCTCCTACCAGGTGCCAATGTACCACAGGTGGTACCCGTACTACTGGTTGAAAAGCCTTGTTCTAAGTGACAATTTAATTGTGTGAAAAGATTCTGATGTGATCCAGAATTCACTGTAATAATGCCAGAGAAGTTCAAAGAAGAAGAAAGGACTAGTCTGAACTGAAATGAAATGTGACATTCTCATTCTCAGTGGTAAACCTATCAGCTTCATAAAATAGACTTTCAGAAGTTAGTGTCATTGGTTCATTGGTCTTCATAGGATTTCTGGCAGAAGTAAAACACTTTGAAAGACTTTACAATGAAGATGTAAGGCACTTTGCCAGGCACAGAGTGAGGAAAATTGACAATGATTTTGGGAGGACACTTGAAATAGTATTGATTATGGCAATAGGGAACTGGGAATTGGGAAGACCTGGATGTTTGGAAAGCATGTTGTGGGATAAAAGGTAACTCTGGAGGAGGAGGAGGAGGAGGAGGAGGAGGAGATGACTTCACTAGGACTTTGCTGATAGTTGAGAAAGAAGAGGAAACTGCACCAGCCTATACTTTAGGTAAGGGGTATGCAACCTTGGCTCTTTTGTGACTCGTGGACTTCAACTCCCAGAATTCTGGGAGTTGAAGTCCACGATGCTTTAGGTGGAAAAAGGAATGCTTCCTGCCAGTTTCCCACAAGAAAGATCAATGGCGAAGCCAGCAGTAAATCACACCCACTTTTTTTTTGCTGGCCCATGGTCATTTTGTTTCTGTTTAGATAAGGAACTATCTCTGAAGTTATGTGGGTCATAAAGTCATGGATTGACTAGTATATCATTAGGAAAAAACTACCATCCAGCTAACCATATCCTAACCAGAAGGAATGTCATGGACTCTCAGCATGAGTTCCTGGAAAGAAAGGGGAAAAATGAGATCTTAGATTAGCATTCTATTAGAAGATGGTAGCAGAGTGATAGACAAAAGGGGAACAGTATAAAAGTTAACTGTGTATCTACTATATCCTTCTGGTCCTTGTGGTCAGTAGTTCATGACATACTAAAGAATCAGTGCATTGGATTTACATTTCTAACAATATATATCTTAATAGTTTCTCTTTTGGACAAAGATATGGGACAATGGAAAACAATATAAGGAATATAGTCTATACCCTCTTAATTCTTGTTTAAAACAATTGCAAGTACAAGTCTTTCAACTTTAACAAATATTGCAACTCTACAATAATTTCAGACCCATATGTACAGTTGCTTATTAGAACTGGCTACAGCTACAACTTCAATGATGATTTTCTTCAACAAAGCTTCAAGAGAAGCACCCTTCAAAGCTGCTTCTAGAAGCTATAGATACTTCACTCAAAATTACAATTTTCATTTCGTGTTTGTTTATGGAATCTCCTTACACATGCAATATCTAGAAGAGTATTATGCACATCTAAGCATGGGGAGAAAACTCTATCAATACTAAATGTGCCAGGAGAAGTTAAAACAGTGACATGAGGTTTCTTGAAAGTGTGAACATTGTCACCTCTAGAATGCAAAGGAGTTCCTAGACTTGAAGCAAGCATTCTGCACTCTGTAGATTTTTTTTTTTAGGTTGATGGGGACAAGACGGGAAAGCTTTGACTTCTTTTTTTAAGTAGACATTTTTCCCACTTAAAAGCTAATTAAGTTTTACTTTCTAGAGATACTAGATATTGCTAGGGGAACAGGATGGATTAAATAAATTTCATCCGGTGGAGAATACATCGTAATTATTTTGATTCATGAAGACAGTGAGGTTTGGAGGGCAACATTTGTTACATAACTGCAAACTTTTATTTCCTTTTTAAAAATACCCTAGCTACTCTTTCCTTTAAAAAATTCATGCTAGAGAATTTGTCAATTGGCTTTTCCTTAGCTTTTGAGTTTAGTTTAGCTAGTAGTTAATGAAGTATACACTGCACAAAGAATCCCCTGAGCAACACTGTAGAAGAACTTCTGTCTGGGAGCAACTCAGAACAGTCCTTTGTCATTTTAGAATAAGTCATTAATTTTAGCTGACAGACCTGAAGGCGGTGTAGGAATTTCTGTACATCCTGCTAAGCCACCATCCTCTGCTGACTTAAGCAACAAAATCATTTTAATTTATGCTGTCTTTTCCCATTTGCCCAGAAGATCAAAACAATGTGTGAGAGTCCCTGAGGTTTGCTCTGCAAAAAAGGAAAAAGAGAGAGAGAGATTAAAAAAGAGAGATTAAGAGAGAGAAAGAGATTGATAGAGACAGAGGGAAACAGAGAAAGAGAGAGAGAGATTGAAGAAGAAAAATTGAGAGAGAAAAAAAGGAGGGAGGGAGGGAGGGAAGGAAGGAGAGAGGGGGAGAGGGAGAAGATCTTGTAACTATGTGTGCATGGAACTTCCAAAATGGTTTACTCTGTGAATCCATAAATATTTTGTATCTCTTGCTGAGCAATTACAAAAAGGAGAGGGAAATATCAAACTGGTCATAATTTATTTAAAGGATACTGAGATTACCAGGTGTTTGAATCATCTTCATAACCTTGACCATCATTTCAGCTCCAGGAAAACAAATAAATGAACAATGATTACATTTTGTGTGAGGGTATGTGGAAGAAAGTACTTTTGCTGGTTGGATCCTCTTCAAAAGTTTTCCCTCCAATGGATTGCTGATATGAAACACTGCAACGTATCAGAGACAAAGATGATCTCTTTCAGACTTCTCTAAATCCTTTTAACTTTGCATTGACCAAACTGTCCTTCTTTTAAAAGAGAACCCTAATCATTCATGTCACTCTTCCATCCTAAAAGAAAAATAAAATGGTCTTTTTTACTGTGGAGTCCTTGGTGCTCTTGAGTTTGGTTGTGTGTTTGCAGATTAGGTAACTAGGTAATGTGCTGATGAGTATGGGCTAGATCCCTGTTTATATAGAATAGCTTGTCCTGCTAGTGTTGGTGGAAGTGTGGTTTTCTTCTTGGTAGTTCCTTGATTAGGGTATTGTTTGTTTCGTTACCAATAATGCAATCAATAGGGAGCTTCAGACAGCCCTGATTTTCTGTTCCCACTTAAAAATAAAGGTGTATTTAATGAAGCACCTGGAAAAAGTATGGCAAAGTTAGATTAAAGAGAAACTTACCTGACAAATAAGGAGTGAAGCAACTCTTCATGGGATAACTCCCCTTTGTTTTCCCACAAGTTCCCTCTGTATAGCTGGTTCCCCCTTCCTCATTGATTAGGTACTACAACTAACCTGCAGGGAGCATAACTTGTAAGGAAAAAGAAAGCACCATAAATGGTACTCCCATTTCCATTCTTCAGAGCTGATCCAGAATGATGCCATGGTTCAGTGGTGTTGAAGTTTTCAAGAGCTCAAGGAGCACAAGGATGGTGGCATCACATCCACCCCCAACTCTTCCCCAGGTCAAAGCTCTCTCAGTATTAAATCCCAACCTGAGTATCACCTGAGAATCCATTTTCTTCAGAATTCTAATCAATTGTAGTCCAGCTGCCTTCTAAACAACGTTCCCCCCAAAAAAGTTGGTGAAAGAATGATAATTATCTAAAATTGTATGGTCCAAGGACAGCTTCTTGAGAAAGGGGATATATCACCACCTTCTCCAAATCTGGAGATATCACCTTCTCCCTCAAAGGTCCAACATCACAATATATACTCAACCAGAGTTCTATTTCACCCCTATATTAGAGGAATCTGAGTCTAATAAATATGTTAGTATAGAAGCTCCTGCCCACTTCCTTAGGAGTCACCCTTTCAAATTCATCCCAGATGACACCATAAGACCAGGCCGAGGCTCCAATTAAGTCCAAGTAGAAGATTATATGATTAATGATTAAAATCATTCGAATTTACTACTGATCAAACCATTGCTTTTATGAATAAATATTCCTTATTTTATATCCCTTTATCAGCTAATCATGACCAAAATGTAAAATACAAAAATTCTACTTTTTAAAACTAAGTTAAAATCAATACTACATGACCCAAAGTATCCAGAATGATATGAGGTGTTCCTTACACAATGGTTTCTATTGAAATCATAAGAAGAAGGAATAATAATTGCAAGCTATCTTGTAAAAGTTTCATAGATAAGGAGACCATCAGAAAATTAAAAGTTTATGTACAAAACTAAGTCAAAAATATTCTAGAAAAAGACAAATCATTTCTGCCAAGAAAACTTGGTGGTTGTATCTACAAAGTTACCAGGAATGGAACTCAACTAGGAAATGGAATGGAATGGAATGGAATGGAATAGAATAGAATAGAATAGAATAGAATAGAATTAATTCTTTATTAATCAAATGTGATCAGGCACACCAGGAATTTGTTTCCGGTACATAAGCTCACAGTGTACATATAAACAGCAAGTAATAGGTCATAGGTCATAATCATAGTTACAACCATTGATCATAAGTTACAAACAACAACTGATAAATCATAAGAAACCAATAGGAGAAAATAGTAGGAAAGATGAGAAGATGAGAAAGAGACAGTGCTATTGGAATTAAGCGTTCAGCAAAGTGATGGCATGGGGGGAGGGAAACTATCTTTATGTCTTATTGATTTGGTATGCAATGCTCTATAGTGGCATCCTGAGAGGAGAAGTTGAAATAGATTATGTCCAGGATGTGCTGCAAAGCACTAGGTGGAAGCAAAGAAATTTAGAAAATCAGTATTCATCTAGCAAATTTGGCTCAAGTGTTTTCTATTAATCTCAAAAGAAATAAGTGTGATAGATTGATCAGATCTAAAAATTTAAATGCTCATCCTCCAATTTAAGGAAGACAATAAGATAGTAACAGAAGAGTTTAATTTCTCTACCTCTCTTTTCCAGGATTTTCTAGGGCTGGCCCTTATTTTTTTCCTTCTGAGATATCAGAAGTCATTTTTGAAGGAGGATTTGTGTCAAAGCAGAATGACTGTATTAAACCCCATTTTAAGATTTAATTTTGTCATTTTATTTTCTCTCTCCATCTAAAAGATTTTCTGAATAGTATACTATCCCCATTCATTTTGAAAGCCTAAAGAACATTGGAGTTTTTAAAACATTGATATTAACCAGGCTCTGGATTTCAGTTAAAGCTAGATTTGAAATGGTAATATGAAATGGCCTGTAAATGGCAAATTAAACTAAATTTTGCTTAATTATTAGCCTTGATTATAAATGCCCAGAAGAAATGCTCAGTTTCACCCAGGAGTGAAAAAATCTGTGGAGAAAGAATGCATATTGCCAAGATTAACTTCTGATTAGTTCAAGATAACTGCAGGTCAGTAGTTTAGTCCAATATTTCATATTCTGAATGCTTAGTTGAAAGTGAAAAAAAAAATCTACAGATTTATTCCAAATCTCATTTTCCCCTCTCATTTCTCCTCAATAATTCCCTCTGGGAACATTCATCCTCTCTCTTAAAAGTAATACCCAGTTAGAAAAGCTTGTCATTTTTCTATTCAGTTCTCTGATGAGAGTACAACTATTTCGTCCTTGTATTTTAAAATTATCTCTCCAATTCTGAAATTACATTTCTAAGCTTTACATATCTTGAACAAAAGGAAATCATACCAAGTACAACAACGAATAAAAAGAAACAATTTTCAAGAGGATTTCTTTTATTTTATTTCCTTTTTGCCTTGAATGATCAAAAAAAAAAAAAAAAAAGAACCTTCTCTTCTAATCTAACACATTTTCCAACCTGGACACCTGAGGGCAGTAAATTTTCACTCTTTGCCTCTCTCTTTCTTCCTACTGATTCTTTCAAAATAGGAATTACAGATGCTGTACTAGTAAAAAGAGCAAGATTTGCTTGAGGAACAAGTAACACATAGTATCAAAAGGTTATTAAATTAGGTCTAACAGACAGAAATTTTACTATTGTTATTTTAAACTGAAGCTTGATAATGTTCTCTGGATTAAAAGCACTAGCCTAAAAAAAACATCAGATTGTAAGTACTGGTCCATAGAAACCAGCTGAAGAACTATGGGCCAGTCAACTCTCATAGTTCTAGGAAGAACACAAAACAAAAAACACTTCTTTAATCTTTATGTAAACTTAGTTTTAGATAAGTAAATTATTTTCTATGACAGGGATTGAGGGGCTTTAAAATCCTTTGTTAATTACTTTGAAGAACTGATGATAAAACCAAAATGAAAAATTATGGTTTTCAGTAAGAAACTTATTGTTACCTACTGCTTTATTAATTGTAACAAAATATATATTACAATAACTTTGAAATCATCCTTTACTCATTACAGCACAGAAATCTATACCTGCTATGATTCTTTAGAGGAGTATCATAGCCACGTGGTCCTTTTTTTCCCCAAAGGGTGTGTTGTGACAAATGAAGAATGGAAGAATTTGCTAGGATCTTGTGAATAAATTCAGGGTCATTCTTAATCAACCCTGTCCCCATTAGTTTCTATACATAAGCCCATCAAACCTGTAGACATGATTGGTTGATTGATCATATACCACAAAGCTGGTGTTGACTCTTAGCATGTGCCCTCAAGTCAGTAGTGATCCTGGTGACTGCCTGGACAAGTCCTTGCAGTTTTCGTGGTTTGCCATAGCCTCCATCCCAGAGCTGAGAAACTAACAGGCCAAAAGTCACCCATTAGACTTCGTGCCCAAGGCAGGATTAGAACACACAGTTTTCCAGTTTCTAGTCTGATGCCTTTAACCACTATACACTGGGTCTCTTGATTCTTAGGAACCATGTACATATTTTTTCATGAAGAGGCTTTTCCAAAAGGAAAGGAAAGGAAAGGAAAGGAAAATATCTCACAGAGAAGAAACTATCAAGAGATGTGAAGACTCAGTCCTTGCACCTGCTTAACAGCAGACTTAATAAGGGAGTTATAACACTGTTTCTGGTTGGAAAACTAGATATTCCATTTCTAAATTAAGAATACTCATCAAATCTCCAAACGTTCCAATATTGGCTAAAATGGGAACAAAGGGCTTAACTTGAATGCATTTTAATTTTCAGATCAGCTAACATCATCAGAACCATAGAAACACAAACTGCTTCACATATGAAAGTGCAAATTAGCTAAATTTGAGAGTTGATGAAAAGCGTCTTAATCATTGTCTACATACTATCAAAATTCTCATGTCTCTAACCTTTACTTGGTGAAGTGGATAAGTGTATCATAGGGCAAAACTATTTCAACCATTTCAATCAAATGGACTAATTTACAGAATACTGGGACCCATTATTAAGGAAAGAGGAAGGAAGTAGAAAGGAAGGGGAGAGGAAGAGAGGGAGAGAGGGAGAGAGGAAGGAAAGAAGGAAGGAAGGATTTACAATGCTCACTACCACCTTCCCAAAATAAATTCATTGAGGAAGCTGAAAGAAGTCTGAAGTCACTCCTGCTCCCACTAATATTTTGCTCATCCATGGTCATACTTGTTTCTCCGTTTAGGTAAGAAATATTTCTGAAATGATGACCCAACAGGGCATGGGTTGTATAATAATAATAAAATTAGAATATAATATAGAATATAATAAAATAAAATAATAAAATAAAAAGAGTTAAAATCAAATATGTGAGATGTTATGGTTCCGGCTAATGAAACACTTCAAAGAACTTCCAGGCATTGATTTTCCTAAAAGTCATTGATTGTTACAAAATGTCAGCACAGGCATAACAGAGGTATGCCAAGATCTAAATTCTCCTCCCCCGAGCAATTAAATTATCAGCATGTTCCCTCCCTAAATTAGCAGTCATATATCACGTTATCCAATCAGTGTGAAGGTCAAAGGTTTCCTTCCTCTCTCTTTCCCAGGCTTTTCCCCTCACCATCTTCTGCTCTGTATTAACTTTAAAAATACCAGACAGTTCTGCATATTGTCAAAGCAAGAGTATACAGTATTTGCAGCATTGACGTGAGGCATTTCCTCTTAAGTCATCTGCATGATAGCAAGCAAGTAAATAGTATTGGGAGTCAACAAATGTTCTGTCAACTAATCATCTAAAGCACAAAAGACAAGATGAAAATAAAAGAGGGGTAGTTTTCTAGCCAATGGTTATGGAACCAAAGAATCAGGAAAGGAATGGGAAATCAAATGACTGGTACTATTAAAAATAAGATACATCAAGCAGCATTTTTTAAAATTTCATTTCCATATGTCTCAAATGAAATGAATGCAGCCTTAAAATAAAGCATTGGATTGCATTGGGTCACAGAGCAATGCTGAACATGAGCCGCATATGGGAAAGCAAGGACATCAGCCTGGCAACCAAATGTAGGTTAGTCCATTCTATGGTGTTTCCTGTAGCTGATATGATTGTGAAAGGTGGACCTTAAACAAGCAAGACAGGAAGAAAATCGATTTTTTGAGCTGTGGTGCTTAAGACGGCTCCTGTATATTCATTGGACAGCAAAGGTGACCAATAAGTAGGCACTGGAACACATAACACCAGATATGTCACTGGAAGGGGAAAAAAATCACAAAATTGCATCTGATTTATTTTCATGTGGGGAAATTCATTGGAAAAAGCAATTATGTTGGAAAGAGTTAGTGGTAAAAGGAAGCCAGGCCACCAAAGAACACAATGGCTGGACACCATCAAAGCTGACACCAGCTGGAGCATAGAAAAACTCAAAGAAGCAGTGCAAGATCGGAAGATGTGAAAAGACCTGGCCCATAGAATCACCAAGAGTTGAACACAACTGAATGGATAATATCATCATTATGTTTGAAATTTGGTGTTTCAAATGCAATGCCAGCATCTGAGACAAGCAAAGATATTACCTATACTTTGGCACTGTAAGCAGCATGTTATGAAACATTTGCTATCATTATACAAAGTATTATTTACTTTGCAATTCCAGGAATAAGGTTTTCAGCTTTCTGTTAAGGTCAGAGATTTTCACGTCTTTAGTTGAAGATTATCTGTAATCTTCATATACAATGCAATGAAAGCAGAAATGCTTGGCATCTACAGAGCTAAGCGTAACGAACTCAGAAAATTCAATGTTATAACACAGGTAGTCACAAAGTAAAACAGATAAACACATGGATTTAGTCAGTTGAAAAAATGGCCAGAACAAGAAAGACTAGGCCTGAAGGAACTTTTCACAGAGTTATGTGAAAATAGTATATGAAAAAAGTGACTTTATCCACCATGAGATAATTTGTTTGCTTAACTGAATATCATACATAAATATTCAAAAGAATAACAATCAGACTTAAGGGAGCAGGACAGACTCAGTTCACATCCTTCTGCAGAAAATATAAATATGTTTGTATCCCCTGCTAATGTAGGGTGGAAATTCTATACCCAGAATCTGTTTGAGGACACAATTTGTTGTCCTTGACTTATGTCTCTAATCTAGGAATATGTCTGTGTAGAAGCTTTAGCTGGATCAAGGTTTATGTATTTACAATTCCTGTTACCACTTTATTTATTTATACAAATTTAGAGGCCATCCAGCTTCCAATGATTCTGGGTGGCTTACTATTAACAAATGAGAAAAATTAAAAAATTAAAAAATCATCAGTGGCCTGAAGGCAAACTCATAAACAAAAAAGACACCCAACAGGAAGCACAGTCATCAATATGCTGCAAGATTAGAGAGAATAACCAGGTCTTTAGCAGCTTTAGCAGGGGATTATTATTACAGAGGACAGGTACTGAAACAGAGCAGACACACCTCATGTTTCTCATTAGATGACACTACCTACAGTATTCTATCGGATTCAGAGCATGCCACTTCTTCCTAATCTCACCAGATGGATAGAATCAGTGGCGATAATCTCTCAATAATTGTTCATAATCTGTTCAAGAAAGGGTATGGATTTTAATCCTCTGTAATGCTCTCCCCCCAAAGCCATATTCCCTTGGGAATAACCTGTTGGGTGATAAATAATGGCCAAACCTACAAACAGTGAGAAGGATCAGAGCCAAAGCTTGGTGAAACAATGACAGTTCTTTCAGGGTCCTACTTTGCTTTCTTTCAAGCTTCAAACTGCAAGGAAGAGATTGGTGTCTTACCACAAGATTAGCTCAGGATGTTCTCTACCCATACAGGCCCTCCTCACTTATACAAATAATATGATGCTAGGCAGGATTTGGCTTTCCAGCCTGCCAGCTTCCCCCCTCTCTCTCCCTCCCTTCCTCATATGTTGTTATTTATTATTAAAGGGATTTTCTTTAAAAAAAAAAATCAGGAGGAGCAGAGATATAAATGGAGATACCCAGAGGAGTATTCATGCTTTTTCTTTCCTTCTTTTACAGTTTTTTTAGTCCATATAACTCAAAGACCCATAAGACCCAGATACCTGGATCAAGAAACAAAGTAGCATTCAGTAGGTGCTTTGACAGCATCATATAAGAGCTGTGATAAAGCAGTGGTTAGAATGCAGTATTGCAGGCTTATTTTGCCGACTACCAGCAGTTTGATTCTCACTGGCTCAAGTTTGACCCAACTTCTCATCCTTCTGAGGTTGGTAAAATAATGACTCAGATTGTTGGGGGCCACATGCTGACTCTGTAAACCACTTAGAGATGTCTATAAAGCATTGTGAAGTGGTATATAAGTCTAAGTACTAAATGCTATTGCTATACGATGGATTGGAAGACTAACTCTCTTAGGGATCTTTTCTTCCTTGTTCTTAATCTGATGTAAAAGCTCTGAATTAGTAAAGAAGACAAAAAGATCTGGATTCAGTGTGACACTGGGGGCTGATGAGGGGGGACTGTTCTCTTACAGGATACCTTCCCTTCCCCTCCTCCCTTATAACAAGCAGGTCTACATTATTCCTCTTCCAATGATTACATTAGAAAGGAAATCTGATGTTCCTACAGATCTAAAGGAAGAAAATCATTTTGGAACAGGAAAAGAAACAAAGATAAATTCCTCTCATGTTGTAGGGTTCAAAATCCCTGGCAGGAGTCCTCCACCTTGACTCTGATATAATCGCTTTGTTAAGAACATTTAATAAACCCAGCTTTGAAACTAGATTTATATTAATCTTATGCTGAATCATTATCTAATACTTTCCTGAGCCTTTACCACGTGTATATATTTAGTGCCTCCACCTTGTTGGCATTATCATTTGAGTTTATTATTCTTTTATCATGAATGGATAAGGCAGTATAAAACCCAACATTGAAAATAGGACAACAGCCAGATTAAACATCAACAGTAACAATAATAGCAACAAGTAGAGCTAAATAATGAATTCCCTTAAAAAGAATCAGGAAAATAAAGCCATATTTCATCTGTTTCATTTATCTGCTTATTCTACCAGCTCTTAAGGATTTGGTAAAAAAGACATTTCCAACTGAAACCTTTCCACGTAGTCACCAAAACACCATGAAATGAGGGGAAAGCCATTCAAGAGGTTTCCAAAAGGGCATTCACCCTCCCCTTTCAACTCAGCCTAGTTTTAATAACAGTAATAGGATTTCTATTTTTAACATATTGCTATCCGTGCTAAGCCTTTGACTCAGAAGGTTATATAGCAAACAGAGGTCTGCAGAATTTTAGAATTGGGTCCACCCATTTGTCTCAATACTTTTTCCTTAAAATGCCTCTCACTTGCCCTGGGAGTGGGGGAGAGATCCTTTTCTTTACATTTTAATTAGGTGCAGCCAACACATATGATGAGTATCCATTCATATATTCCCCACCCCATACATTAAAAATTCAGGCAATGATTGATCCTGAGTCAGTTGTGACAGCAAGTGACAGTTATGAGCTGGGAAAGTTATGAAGTAGCACATCTGGGTGTTCTTAATTACATGTTGTAGCATTACATAAAGAGAGCAGACGTTTTTCTCATAAACTCCACTCAGATCCAATAGATCTGGCCCTTGTCCATAAATGGACTGCTTTCATTTATGGAGCTTCAGTTGAGGCATGTAACTTCACACTTTTGTGAACCACATTCCTTGCTTCTTGTTTTGTTTTTCACTAAGGAAATGCCTTTTTATACTATATTGAGGAGAGGCATGATGGCTTAATAGCTTAAAAGATGCTGGAGAAGGTTTATATTCTGGCATTCGAATCCTACCACCACATGAAAGAGTGAGCTCCTGTCACTTGCCTCGGCAATGCTAACCTAGCAGTTAGAAAGCATGTAAATGCAAGTAGATAAATAGGTACCACTTTGGTTGGAAGGTAACAGCATTCCGCATGCTTTGTGCTGTGGTGTGATGTCATGCTAGCCACATAACCATAGAAACATCTTCTCACAGTACTGGCTCAATGGCCTAAAGAATAGAGATGAACACTGCCTGCATAACAAGCAGAGTAAAAGCTGCAGGGACTTCCTTACTATATTGAAGTAGAAAGATCATGTGTCCTGAGAAGAGCTGCAGATTGTTGCTGGAGTCAGGTCAAGGCAGAGGGCATTTATCCACATTGTTGCCAGGGTCTGGACTTGTCCTAATATATCTATTGAGACACCTAAATACTTTATTCAGGAGAGAAATCCTATGCTAGAAATCATATACTATACTCAAGAATTATGTAACCAGCTTCTAATATCTGAGTTCACCTGTGGATGATGACTACATTTACTCCAGGAGGCAGGGAGGAAGGCCAGCTTTTTAGGAATGTAGAAAACTGTCAGATACCAAATCAGATATCTGCTTTTCTTAGCACAGCATTAAATCTCTGTAGAGTTTAGGCAAAAATTTGTCCAGCCATAGCGGTAGATCTTGCGGACCAAATGAGAACCTTCTGCATGCAAATTACTTCACCCCTCAACTACAATCTCTTTTCTTAGCTGGCATCCCCAACAGCAAAGACCAAAATATAAGTATACAAAACTTAACAGTTTTAGACTTAAAAGACTGCCTCAACATTAGATCATTCTTACTATGTTGCCTTAATCAATATGGTCTGGGCTATTAGTATCTCAGTTAGGGTTTTCATTCTGATTATTTGTTTGCTATTATAATAATTATAAAGATCAAGACTACAAAGGATTTAAGATGCAGTCTAGTGCTTTTCCTCTCTATGAGACCCAAGGTATTACTTTTAGCACTTGTGACACTTCATGCTCTTGCATGACAGTAAGAGTGGTGATTAAGGCTTTGGAGTAACAGTGGGGTAATTGAGGTTCAAATCCATCCTCCACAAGATCCAAAATGTAGCATAAATGTTGCTGCATTGGATCAAAGTCTGATGGCCTGGATCAAAGCTTTCATCTTATTACATTTGGTTTCCAACAGTGATCAGGAGACCAAAAAGCTGAGCCTCTGCATCATGTATTCCTTTGCATTGACTTTGTTCATAGACATTCCAAGTTTGAAACATACTAAATGTTTACAAAATCAGAGCATTCCTGCAAGAAGAAAAGGGAATGAGCCAGATTCAGAGCAGTATTCTCTAATCATGCACACTAGAACTGATAGCAGTGAGACATAGTACCATCTTCACTGCAGACAGACATAGAGAAGACTGTTCCTAGAACATTAGAAGGGCTGTGATGAATCTGACTGAGACTTCAACATCATGTTCTTTTCATGATGTTGGAAGCCACAAGGACAGCATGAATTTGTTTATTCACTACTATGCCAGGAACAGTACGCAAAATCCTCATATTTAGAACTATACTTCATTCCCATTATAATGTTGATTGCTATTTTCTGCACTTTTTAATGGCTTAGATATCTTTACAAATCTTTTTTGAGACATGCCCATGTATCCCTAGAGGAACAGCCTGAAAGCCTCTTCCTAACAGTTGAGTAATCTCAGCTTCTTATGAAAAAAAAAGAATAACATTGCATAATTATCTTATGGTGAATACATAATCAAAGCTAAATAAACTAATTAATTAAAAATTAAAACTGAACATTTCTATAAGTGTTAAAGTGTATGTGTTAACCCTGCAAATATTGTATATTCTTGCTTTTGACAATATGCAGAACTGTCTGGTATTTATGGGGTTAATACAGAGCAGAAGGGGGGTGGGGGTAAAGCCCGGGGAAAGAAAGAGGAAGAAAACCTTTGCCCTTCACACTAATTGGATAATGTAATATATGACGGCTAATTTAGGGAGGGAACATGCTGATAATTTAACTGCTCAGGGGAAGAGAACTTAGATCCTAGCATCCCTCCATTATGCCTGTGCCGACATTTTGTAACAATAAAAGACTTTTAGGAAAATAAATGCCTGGAAGTTCTTTGAAGTGTTTCATTAGCCGGAACCATAACAACATGCTAGGATCTAAGTTCTCTTCCCCTGAGCAGTTAAATTATCAGCATGTTCCCTCCCTAAATTAGCCATCATATATCACATTAACAGTATGATTCATAAGAATATATTCCCAATACTTCTTTTTTCTCTGCTTCACGCTTTAAAATAATGCATACATTGGATAAATTTGAATGAAATTCATTATCTGGAGTCATTTTAATAGGGGTTAAATTACTTAAATTGCTTGGCTTGGCTGGTGAATGATCTATACAAGAAAGAAGGAGAATACATTCTTGCTAGTTCTTATAGACCTTTCAGTGGTATTTGATTATTTTTTTAACATAGGATCTTTTTGGATCTGGTTGGAAAGAGCCGCAGGGGAACTATTTTTCAGTGGCTTGTCCTTTCTGCTGGATGCTTGGGAGTTGGTGCTGGGAAACTATAGTACCATTTGACATTCCGTTTTTTGACCTATAAAGTCTCACAGGGTTTCCTCTTGTCCTTTTGCAGCTGATCATTTGCATGTGATAATGATGCTATCTGTTCAATCATGTCTGTTCTAGATCAGGGGTGTCAAACTGGCGGCCTGCGGGCTGGATGCATCACATGCAGGCCACACCCACCCTAGCACTGCAAAGGCAAAAACCCATCGCAATACATCATGATATGTCACATGATATGATCGAGTTTGACACCCGTGTTTTAGATGGTTCCATAGAGCAACTGTAAACAAAACTTTAAAGCCTCATCATTCAACTCTAGTCAAGGAAAACTATTGAGAGCTTTTAGGAAAAAAAGAGGATATATATATACTGTTTATCCTTGATCATGTAGGCCCACTTTGTAAACCTTAGTTTTAGCTTTAAGGATCTCGATTATTCCTTTTAGGTAATGTCCCCAAAGTTGATTTATTCTCTCTTTTCTCTTCTCAGGAAATCCTTATAGGTAAAATATATCTCTTTTGTCATTCCAATGTAAGAAAGTCACCAAAGTCACTTTTCTGAATAAAAATCCCCATATCCAAGTCATTCTTCTGGTTTATTATTTGTGTGCCCCTTTTAACTATCGCAATCTCAGCCAATTTCATTTGTTGGTTTTGTATAACATAACAGCTAAAACAGCTATATCTTCTTCTACTTTTAAGCCCATTATTATTATATCAAACAGTCTAATAAGAACATTCTGGGTACATTGTTGTCAAATATCCTTAAGTTAAAATGTTTTTCTCCATTCAGTATTACTGGGAGTCCTCATTTAATTATAAGGGATGGGTCTTTCCTAATTTTCTTTATCTGACTGTTAAATGGATGGGGCTTTTCTTTCTCTTGTCTGATTGGTTTTTAAGCATCTTTTTTCCTCATTGCCCAAAGGTCATCTACCCACTCCTTTACAGCTATAGACATTCTTTTCTTTAGCAAGCTTAACCATCTAGTACCTTTTACTTGTATTCTAATTATATTGCTTTTATTGTCAATTTGGAATTTTGTTTTATTTTTGTAAGCAGACTTAAGTGCTTAACTGTGTAGAAAGGCAGGGTATATATTTAATGAAATGATTCTGGAAATATAACTCCATATTTGTGGTATAAGTTTTCCTGACTAACATGCACAAGAGAAAAAGTCTGCAATAAAACTTTTCAGCAGCAATCCTAACATATTTTTGTAGGAGAAAAAAAAACTTAGTAAAATTCTCATGAGTGATGAGTTATACTTTCACTTATCTTAACTACAGTGGCCATTCTTCATTATAGAACCCAGTCTCCTAACCCAGGGGTCCCCAACCCCTGTTCCATGGACTAGTACCAGGCCACGGCATGCAACAGGTCCACACAAACAAGCAAAGCCCCATTCATGAGATGCAGGCAGCACACAAAACCATGCATACTCTGGTCTGTGGAAAAATCTCTCTCCGCAGAACTGGTCCCTGGTGCCCAAAAGGTTGGTGATCTCTGTCCTAACCAACTAACCACAACGTGAAGATGTCCTGATAACCTTCTTAGAAGACTTATCCAATTCATTCCCAACTCAATGTAAAGACAATTTAAAGTTGTATTAAACTGTTCCTGTTTTATGGCACACATCATGGGGTATGAATGCTTTGCAATTGACTTGTTGAGAATATTGTGATGATGCCGAAATATTTGGTATCTATCCATTTCCTGACAACTGGCTTAAGTTGCTGCAGTCATTCCTGTACCCTCATGTCACTGGAACTGCTATCAAAGCCCTTTTTGTTTGGGCTGCTGGATGTCCAGGACAGCCTGGATATTTGGTTCCCAAAGGTGCATCCATCCTAATCAAGAATTATGCGCTCTCCTTATACACGTGGATTTAGTGCTCTTCCAGAAGAATGCTAGAGTTGTTAAATATGTTTAGTGTTATTCTGAAATTGCATTAGACCTGGTTTTAAGGAAAGGGATTGGTGCTTCAGTTGGATTTAAATCAAGAATGAAAGCTCAGTTGTGCCAGCTATTTGTGGTTGGTTCTGACTATATGTTTTCTCTTGTTTCTGCAAAGAAGAGTGGAACAGTGGCTGTACTTTCTTGTACTTTAAACAAAACCAGCATGGATTTCAGTTAGGTACCTTTCATGATAGTTTCAGCTGAATGCAGAATACTGAAAACTGTAAAGCAGTGTTTATCAAACTTGCAACTTCAAAACTTCAACATGCTGGATGGGGAATTCTGGGAGTTGAAGTCCACACTTCTCAATAGGGAGATTCTCAGTCTTGGTTATAATGAGTTAATTAAGACAGTTGAGACTTTCCCCCACCTCTCTCAGAAACTGGACTGAGCCTCTTCCCAAGATAAACATTCAAATGCTTTATCTCCAGATTTTCCATATTATTTGATGGGGGGCGGCATTGTTTTGTCTATTTCATAGAATATTTTGTGGTGCTGCTGATCATAGTGAGACCCAGTTTTTCATTATGACACTGCTATTCTATCGAGTACTTACCAATCTGGAATATATGGGAACTATATGAAATTGACTATCAAGAGTGAAAATCTGGCAGCTAAGTGCTTCTTTGATTTCATATTGCCATTAGAGTAAGGGGGAGGGAGATGATACTTTCGAATAGGTTAGTTAGAGAAATGAAACCTCTCTAGTTTTGTGCAAGTTTGCTGAGGGAGTCTGTCTGGAAACTGTCAAGGTCATTCTAGCCAGTGTAAAGAAGATAGCAGATGATTCTCATAACAAAGAGAATTTATTTACATGAGCTCCATGGACATCTGTGGGATTCGGCTGGGAATGTCATTGTTATATGCTGTGGTTAGATGCCTTGGGATTTTAGAGTTAGTTTTCCTTTGCCTATACTAGGCCGTGTATTCAATAAACCAGTAAGTTTTTCAGAAATGAAAATAATCCTGGACTTTATTTGGATTTTCGAGTTGGGGGTTGACACTGACACCCTGGCAGCATAGAGGGATAGAACATGAAATCAGGTTAGATGAAATTGCCTGAACTACTTCACAATCCTTCATGTTGTACCTACTGGCTCCTTCTATTTCAGAAAAGATTCCAGCTTTTAATTCCAGAGCATTCCATTTTTATTTTTTTTTTTTAAAACTGTTAAACCTGCATCCCAAAATAGCTTAGTTGTCGGGTCTGTAGAGTGGAGGAGGGACCCAGAAGAAGTAGCAAAGAAACTGTCCAGTGCATTGGGACCTCCATTCAGACATCTTTAAAGATGACTAAAGACTGTTGGGTGACAGTGGCATCTGGCACTGACCAAGCCTTTGCTACTGTGTGTCAAGGAAAGTGATTTATGGTTGTTTTTTCCCCACTGTCAAGTGACACTCAGTGGGAGGGCTAGTGAAGGCAAAGAATCACCAGCTGCTTTCTTTGATTTGCTCTCCATCAAAACTGTAAGAACAATGTAATTGTCAGCCTCCTTGTGGAGGGAGATTAGACTTCAGAGTAGTACAATTGAAGTTGGCATATTTATGTCAGAAAGATGGTAAAGGGCTTGGAGGTTCAATCCTATAAAAAGCAGTTAAGGAAACTTGGTATATTTGGCCTAAAGAAAAGAAGGTTAAGGGGAAATGTGATAGCAATCTTCTGTTACATGAAGAGATAATACAGAGGAGAGGAAGTAGATTTATTCTTCCCAGCACCTAAGGGTAAGCCAAGAATCAGTGGTAAAGCTTTACAGTGAGAGAGCTGAACTTTACAGTGACAGTGAGGTACCCAAATATGATAAATAAATAAATACATAAAACTAAGGAGGAATTTCCTGATAGTGAAAGCAATTGAGCAATAGAATGGTCTTCCTCTTGAAGTTCTGAGTACTCCAACACTAGATGTTTGCAAGGAAAATCCTTCAAGGTCCCTTCCATCCTTAGGATTCTATGAGTTTTTTGTCTATTGGAGGAATGCATGTTAACTGAAAATAACTGAAAAAAGAAACCATCTCTGTACCTTAATTTCCAATATAAAATTAATCTCCAGGTAAAGACCATATGACAATAATTCTTTTTTTAAATAAGAAAATGGGCGTCTACAAAGTAATGTGAAGGAAATTATAAAACAATGCAAAAATGTAACAGAAAATCAACAGTAGCAGAACTTTCTGCCACCTCGCAGCCATAATATAACCTCAAAGAGCTACAATATTAAATGGTTAAAAAATCCTATAGTATCCAAATTTCAAGCCCGAAAAACATATGTTTTTTTTTTGTTTTGCAGTAAATGAATTTTTAGCACAGTATTAATCTTGACAGTCCTCTGTTCTTTCTTCCTTCTATTTGTATCTAGATTCTTTTTCTTAGATTAATTAGGAAATAGTTACATAAAAAGGCAAGCAGCTGACCATGTTCACTGCAGCTGCATTAAAGAGGTTGCTGATCAGAAAACCTTTCTTCTGTGCTGCTCAGCAGTCTTTGCAGCAAACAAAGAGAAAGCATTTCAGGAATGATGTTGATATACCGAAGGGGAATAGAAGACATTTGAATAGAACTAAGTCAGACAGATTACGTGGACTGAAAATCTCTCTCAGCTTGTCAGAAAGAGAGCAATCTGGAAGGACTTGAGAGAAGAATGGGCAAAAAAATAATAACACAGAATACAAGATCACAAAAACCACAGGCAGCAGCTAAATAAGAATAGTGAGTTATTAGGATGGTCAGGTGTTCTACTTTGAGAACATCTCCTTTATTTGAAAGAGCTTACCTGTATTTCAAGTCTCTTTAAAAGTAGCAGATCAAAAAAAGGAGCAGTTGGAGGGACTTGTAGGCTTTGGGCAGAAAACTGAACTGATACTCAGGTCCCCCTTTCTCCTATGTTTTCCAGCAGTTTCTAAAGGATTTTGGATCAGATACCAGGACAGAGCATAAGATGGCAGTCACCATCACCATGTCATTATCAGTGTTACAGGAATAAGAAGAGATGCTGTGAGATTTTCTGTCCAGGTAGCAATAGAAATTGGTTGGCCTTCAGCATTGTACTGAGGGAAGTCAGCCCCTCAGAGAAGGAAATATTAAAAGGACAGAAAAATATATTTCCTCAAAAAGGATTTTTAGAAGCAGAAGCCAACCCTGCCCCCAAGTCTCTCTGCCCCAAGCAGGAGCCAGCCCTATACAAATGCAGATATAAAACCATCAGGAAAGTTGGAGCCAGAAACTCAAGAAGACAAAGACCTAAAATCTACATACCTCACCCAAACTCTAAAAGTCATTAGCCCAGCCCCAGGGAAGCAGGATATGACTTTGGGGACATAATAGGATTAAACCACAGATACCAAGGCCCAGAAAAGCACACTCAGACTCAGTTCAAACTTCATGCCACAGGAACAGGAAACTATTCCAAACAAAAGGCTTTCAAAGGGTATAAAAACCTTCTCTACATGTGCTCAGCCCTTGATTTCTCTCCTCCTTCTTGTCAGAATCATCTTTCAGTCTGGCTCTTCAATAAACTGTAACCTTCTTTCCAAAGCAGTTGCCATGTTGTTTATTTATCCCGGCTTGGATGAACCAGGATGAAGACTTTTCTTTCAACAGTACACCTCAACATTTGTGGGCAGAGATATTTTTCACAAATGAAGGCAAACATACGTGTCCAGGATAATGTTGCAGGATCCAATCTGGGTCAGTCACCGGGACCAGAAACTTTGTCTTCCAAGTTTTTGAACTCCTGCTGGAGCCCATCTTCAGGGAACTTCTCTCTAACATAGTGTGTGCTTTGGGCTCTTCAGTGTGTGGAATTTATATATAGAAATATTTTTATTTAATTAATTAATTTGTATCTCACCTTTATTATTTTTACAAATAACTTAAGACAGGAAACATATCCTACACACCTCCCTCCTATTTTCCCCGCAACAGCAACCCTGTGAGATGGGTTGGGCTGACAGAGTGACTGACCCCAAATCACCCAGCTGGCTTTCATGCTAAGGCAGGATTTGAAATTACAGTCTCCTGCTTTCTAGCTTGGTATCCTTCATCGTAGCCGGCAAAGTTTCTTTATTTGATTTAAATGGCAGCCAACTTGCACCAGAAGTCTCTGATTCCTTCTGTGATTCACAATACTTTTTTTTTTTTAATGGTGCTGAAAAGGCTTCAGAAATGCATTGAGAGAAACATACTTTGGGAATGTTTGATATTTATGGAGGCGGATTGATTTCCTTTTCTTCCCTAAAGTAGCAAGCTGTTATTTCAGGAATGAGTCTCCTAGATATCCCAAATTATTATAAGCCAGGAGATAAATGTTATGAGGAATTGTGCTAGACTAGCAGTTCTCATTCAGCGATGTAGTTGGCTTAAGGATTGGCAAAGAGGTACTTGTTTGTTCTCCCACCCCTCCAGTACGCTGCAAACTACCTTTTTGTTTTTGAAAATGAAGCTGTTCATAGCTCTGTGCATTAATTTGCACCTTTTGACAATAAGGAACATGCAAGGGGAAGCCAGAGAAACAAGTTGTGCTGGTGATATCTCACAGAAACAAGCAAAATCAGAAACCACGTTTCTTTTTGAAAAGCAGCTTCAGCTCAATAGCTTTTTTTAAAAAAAACATTTTGGAATTTTTGGATCCATTATACACATGATACAAAGGGAAAACATCCAGATTCTTTGCTTGCTTTTATTTAATTTTTAAAATGTACTTTATTTACTATGATTTTTATGCCACTCAGTCCAACAAGGTTGCTCATAATTCATATATTGAAATACTTTTAAAAACAAGAAGATGAAAGGCTATGCGGTTTGATGGATTATCTTCAAAGAAGTGATTTATGAAGTTTAATGAAGTTAAATTACTCCACCAAAGGTTTGTCCATGTGATCTGAAATAATCAAGCATAAGCTAGTTTTTTTTCTTTTTCTTTGACAATTAGCAAATTATGTGGTATCATTATGTGGCAGTGCAGTTTGCATTTCTAATTAAAAGTTCAATGTTTGCATTTCTAGTAAAAGCTGAAACTGGCATTTTAACTGGCTGTAGACAGTGTTTTCTTCCTGCTGCATAAATTCAACATGTAAAATTCTTCAGCCAGTTAAAAATGCCAGCTTCAGCTTTTACTAGAAATGGCAACAAAGGCTAAGTGGTGAAGTGAAGCTCAGTTCTGTTTCACGGAGCTGCTTCATTTGACTGAATCTCTAGGAAGCCAGCTTACCTAGTGGTGGGATTCAGCCAGTTTGCACCATTTCAGTAGAACTGGTAGCTAATTTTTTGTTACCCAGACCCAGGGTGGACTTCCAGGAGTGGCCTCCACACAGAGAACTGGTTGTTCACATATTTGAATCCCACCACTGAGCTCACCCCACTAAAGCTTTGTCTGGCTTCCAGTTGATCATTTTCCCTGTTCACTGATTTCCTGTGTTAATCTGCCACACCCAAATGTAAAAGACATTATGTCCTTCATTTTCCAAAGCAGAAGTCATTTGTCAGGTGCAAATATAGTTTATGTCATTGTTCCCACTCTGTTAAGCACAGTGGTGGGGAATGCTAGGATTAGGATTACCTTTCCCAATATTATGAATCCAGTTCAGAACTTGTTCACTTGAATCTGAGCTTGAATACATAGATACATATATTGGTATCTTTAAAGCAAGGGTGTCAAACTCACAACATCACGTGATGTGTCGCAACTTTTTTTCCATTGCCGGCTATTTCAGCATGGTGCATCTGGCTTGTGGGCTGGCAGTTTGACACCCCTGCTTTAAAGTGTCCTAGCATTTGCTGCTAATTTTCTTGGCTTAATAAATCATCTGCTACTGCCTTTACCCAATACTATACTTTTTTTTCTTTCTCATCTACCCTAGAGGATAGTTTTTCCTAACAAAGTACTAAATATAATGTAAATATAATATACATTTTTAAGATATACCAAGATTGGCCTAGTGTCATTATTTAATTGGGCATGGGTAATCATCAATGACTTACTTTCAGAAAAAATGTAATTAATATATTCTTAATACATTGTTCCCTTCAGCAACCTAGCAATATCCAAGTATTGCAATAATTGGGTGTCAAGATATCACTGAATGGGTCACGGTGATCAGATTAGTCTTGCCTAGAAGAAGCTACCATTCCTGAATCCTTGCCATAGAAGCTTAATGCAGGAGGCTGGGGAGTATCCTGAGATACTTTCTTATGGCTCTTATGTAAAAGCCATGATGGCACAGTGGTTAGAATGCAGTTCAATTCTCACCGGCTCAAGGTTGATTCAGCCTTCCATCTGTCTGAGGTCAGTAAAATGAGTACCCAGATTGTTGGAGGCAAAATGTGAATTGCTTAGAGAGGGCTGTAAAGCACTATGAAGTGGTATATGTACTATTGCTACAATTTCACTGTTCTTTGAGCGAGCATGCATCCAAAAATTGGTTACTGTAAATGCCGGCGTACAAGGCGACCCGGCGTATAAGACGACCCCCGTCTTTATAGCCGGGCCGCATTCCTAGAACGTCGTCTTATACCCCGAAAACTACCAGTATTTCCTGTGTATAAGACGACTCGGCGTATAAGACGACCCCTGTCTTTGGTGCCGATTTCAGCGCTCACAGAAGTCGCCTTATACGCCGGCATTTACGGTACTTCCCTCATTCTCAGAAAAGGATTGCCCTATCTACAGTGCTTCCTTCTGACTGTGATTTAGACAGTGTCTGATTAATATACCATTCTTTCCTACAAATAAGGGCTCTCTAGTCACAAAAGAAAAGCTATTTCTTTCCTTGTGCAGGCAAGGATTTCAATAAAGGAGAATATTTGTAGCTCAGGATTGACATGAGGGGGTCCTTGGTGTTCTCTGAGCTTGGTTGTTTTCTTGCAAATGTTTCATTACCCAAACTAGGTAATATCATCAGTGCTAGTCTAGTCATCATTAGCACTGATGATGTTACCTAGCTTGGGTAATGAAAAGTCTGCAAGAAATCAACCAAGCTCAGAGAGCACCAAGAACCCCTCAGGTAAGGATTTGTTACCTGATTCCATCTTTATCTGGGTAAACATTTACCAGTATTTCAGCTAGACCAGTTGCGGCCTCCACGTGTTTCAGGTGGAAAGCAAATATGGCTGGGAACCAACTTTCAATAAGAGCCACATTTCCTACTAGTGTCATACTGTCCTGCTAATACAATCCATGGAGACAGATTGTGTAATGAAAATGACAATGTTTCTGGCTTTGTCTGGTTTTTTTTCTTTTAAAGCTATCCTTCATAGGAATTTGATACTTGAGGACAGATAGCAGTTTGTTTCCAAAAACACTCCTTCCTACTCCCCATCACGAGGTGAATAATCATCACTGATGAATTGCTTGGAAGCCAGCTCAAATTATTCATGAGCTCCACTTACAGGGCAATGCATTCATTACAGGAGCTTACTGATTGCTGTGAGTTTTCAGGACCTGAAGATGTTTTTCCCAGAATCAATGCAAAGAAAAACAAGTCCTATAAGTGTCAAACTATGTCTTCTGCACATTTACAGTCATGATCTATTGTTTATATTAAAACATAGAATAATTTGACAGATCACTTTATTGTTGCATAAAGTTTGTCCAGAAAAAAATCTCATCTATTTGGGAGTTGATGTGGAATTTCAAAATTTAGCCTGGTTGTTCTGTATGCAAGAAAGAATGCTGGCAAATGAGATTTGGGGCTGGTTCACACATATATCTGTGTTATTTGCCATCTTTTGTAATGCATAATGTGAGGTCAGGAAAGATCATTACTGCTAAAAGAATGTTAAATGCTACAAATTTCAAAGCATTACTGTACAGCTACTTTCATCCATTTTTATCCCCATGGTTATGATTTCAGGATTTTGTGATCCAATGTGGAAATTGTGTCTTCCATCTTCTCCAGACAAAAGCTTTACTATGGATAATTTGTTGCTTTAATTGCTGAAGTAGTGTTTCAATAAGCAATGAGATGTGCTTCTCCAGTTGGATTACAGTGTTTCTCAACATTGGTAACTTTAAAACATATAAATTTCAACTCTCAGAATTCCCCAGTTACTATGACTGGCTGACTAGGGAATCCTGGGGTTGAAGTTAACTCTTAACAAGGTTGAAAAACACTGAATTAGAATGTGGGTGCTTGAATGAGAATGCCTTGCCTGCTGGCCCATGTTGCCAATGTTGTCTTCTCCTTTGGCTTTTCTGCCCCATCCTTGCATTATGTCTAGAAGGACAGATCTAAAATTCCACATTAATGTCTCAAGAACCAGAATAACAGAGTTGGAAGGAACCTTGAAGGTCTTCTAGACATTTTTTTTTCTTGCTGAAGCTAGCGGTTGGTTAATTCGGCTTAAGTGGAAAACTTTAAACAGAACAGAATGTAATAGAACAAAATAAGAGAGTTGGAAAGGACCTTGGAGTGGTCCAACCCACTGCTCAAGCAGGAGACCCTATACCATTCTAGACAAGTGGCTGTCCAGTCTCTTTTTAAAAGCCTCCAGTGACGGACCACCCACAACTTCTGAAGGCAAGTTATTCCACTGTTAATTGTTCTCATTCTCAGGAAATTTCTCCTTATTTCTAGTTTGCTTCTCTCTTTGATTAGTTTCCATCCATTGCTTTTTAAACTGCTTTCAGGTGCTTTGGAGAATAGGTTGACTCCCTCTTCTTTGTGGCAGTCCCTCAAATATTGGAACACTGTTTCACTGTTTCTTTTCTCTAAACTACGAATATCTAATTCCTGCAACGGTTCTTTATATGTTTTAGTCTCCAGCCTCCTAATCATCTTTGTTGCTTTTCTCTGAACTCTTTTTCCAAATCCAAACATCTTTTTATATATTATATTATATTTTTATATTTTAATCTCCCTTATTCCTTATTGCCTCTTCAATTCTCTTTATAGAATTATTTCTACTATATATAGAAAAGTAGCAAAGTTCAGTACTTTGCCTTTGATGCTGACTGAGGGGAGATATAATAATATTCCTTATGCACAATGCTTCTGCATCTGTTCCAGCTCCAGATGAGATCAGTAGACCATGTTTTACTTCATCGCTCTCTCAGTTGTGCTTGGCATGCAGAGCTCATAACCCTGCTTCTTATGTATTATGCAGGCTGGTCAGAAACCACATTTATTTGCTTTATACTTGCTGGCTTGTCTATTTAAATCTGTAGTGAAGTTATGTTCCATTGTAATTGCTATTAGAAGCAGCTCATTCTTATGCTGGTTGAGGATGCTGAACACACAACACACACTCTGTCTCTTCTCTGTTCAGAATTATTTTATCCTGCCTTTATTATTTTCATAGATAACTCAAGGTGGCAAATAAATATAATACTCCTTCCTTCTTCTATTTTCCCCACAACAATAACCCTGTGAGGTGAGTTGGGTTGAGAGAGAGTGACTGGTCCAAAGTCAGCAGCCAGCTGTCCTGCCTAAGTCAGGATTAGAACTCACAGTCTCCTGACTTCTAGCCTGGTGCCTTAATCACTAGACCAAATGGCATTGCTTTTATTCTAGTTTTATAGACAGCTGTTAAAATATTATCTATCAATAATTCTCTTCTGTAACATTGTCTTGTGTACTTTTTTATTTTAAAGGGAATTGGAAATAGATTTCTTTGTTCTTAGTTTTCACTGTTGGGCAAAAAATAAGGGGGAAAAAGAGAGAGAGTACCATAATCTGGGTCTAGAGAATCTGTAATTGAAAACACTGCAAACCCACAATGCTTTTGGCTGTTCCAGTTTTAAGTTATGTACCAATAATTATATAATTTCAATCTTCTTAAAATAGAGTAATTTGGAACACAATTTTAATCACATTGGTACATGCTCATTCTAATATGAACTCCTTGGGTCAGCTGGCATATATATATGTATATTTACAAATAATACATAATTTATAATTTCTGGAATCAAATCTGCGAGCATGACAGGTAGTCCTTGACTTACAACAGTTCGTTTAGTAACCATTCAAAGTTACAACGGCAGTGAAAAGTGTGACTTATGACCGTTTTTCACAGTTATGACCTTTGCAGCATCCCCATGATCATGGGATCAACGTTCAAGCGCTTGGCAACTGGTTCATATTTATGACCATTGCAGTGTCCCAGGTCATGTGATCCCCTTTTGTGACCTTCCCACAAGCAAAGTCAATGGAGAAGCCAGATTCACTTAACAACCGGGTTACTAACTTATCAACTGCAGTGATTCACTTAACAACTGTGGCAAGAAAGCTCATAAAATGGGGCAAAACTCACTTAACAACTGTTTCACTTAACAATAGAAATTTTGGGCTCAATTGTAGTTGTAAGTCGAGGACTACCTGTATTTTATAATAATTGAAATCTAATTATACTCCTCCAAATATGAGTTTAAGGAAGGATTTGCCATAAGAAAGAAATATGGAATTCTTGCAGATTTTTTCAGCTGTCATGTTGAGAAATATACAGCATCACTATGCAGAATTATAATTAGAATAATTAGCAAGGAAAAAACAATTAGGACATCTCTGTGAGTTTCCTAATTAAAATATAACATTTTATTTGCTGATGGAACAGAGACCTGAAGGCTGTAATTTTATATATGTGACAGATGTAAACCTACACATATTAAATGCCAGCTCAGCTTATTGCATCAAATTGATGTGTAATGGTTTCAAAGTAATACACAGACAGCCTCAAATTATATAGTAATGGCCATATAAATAGGGCACAGTTTGTAAAAATGTATCTTAAGGGCATAACCTTGCTGCTAAATTAGGATGGATCTATATTTCTATATATGTTATGAATCATTAAAAATTACATAAACACACTTATATGTATGGTTGTAGTCTATATTTCTTAAAGAATGTATCTTCAGAATGTTTTTCATTATATTTATGTGAAGTCAGCAACAGCATTTGTTCAAAATAGATATTGATTATTTCTTTATTTTTATCTCCACATAAGCGGGGTCAGTCAGAGATTCCATTACAAAAATGAATAGCCTGAGTCTGACAAAACATTATTTTTAGATAATTTTATTAAGCCACACTTTAGCCTTTCTGTAATATCTTTCTGATATATAATTAGGTAGTCACAGTAGATAGATGATAGATAGATGGATAATAGATGGATGATAGATGGATGGATGGATGGATGGATGGACGGATGGACGGATGGACAGACAGAGACAGACAGACAGACAGATAGATGAATTACAGAAATGTTAGATCAGTGGCCCCCAACCTTTTGGGCAGCAAAGACCGGTTTCATGGGGAAAGGTTTGTGTGCTTCCTGAATCCCACAGATGAGGCTTTGCTTGACTGTGTAGCCTGGTTGCTGGCATGCTGCTGATCGGTGGCAGTCCATGGACTACATTAGATTATCAATTCTGACAAAGGAAAATCAAGGAAGGAAAAGTTAATAGGAAAGTAGGATGTTGGTAATAAAGGAAGCATTGGTTATGAACATTTTATAAAATAGAATTATCTATGCTTAAGAATAAACAGAAGAGGAAAGCTCTCCCAAGGAGAGAAACGTGGTATGCTTTGTTTGGAAATTTAATAATAGGATAATGGCATAATGCTGTGATCTGATGGGGAGAAGGTAGAAGGTTGTATGTTATTAAAGTTTGGAGAGTAGAAGTAAAGATTGGACCCTCTGCGGGTTTCCTAAGTGTATTTCAATGAGCAGTAATTGTGTGCCTGCCTTCTCTGCTAATGTTGCACAGGCTAGGAATAATCAGGACCAAACCTGATTATTATCTTATCTCAGACACTACCTACTTTTTCCAGTGGCTAAAATAAAGTAACACTTGATATATTCTATTCATGTCATTCAATTAAGCAAAGATTAGCAAACATTGAATCCTTAGTTCAACACAAAAAGTAAGCCTTCATTAGATAGTCTGACAGATAGCCCATCTGGTCAAGGACTGTAATAGAGAATGTCTTGCTACTAATGAATAATAAGGTCTGAGTGTATTTATAGTTCTAAAGATGGACCCAAGCTTTTTTGAAATTAGAAATGGCTTCATTTGTAATGAAGTTAGATTCAATAGCTTGATCTTCAATATTTTCAGCCTGAAATTCAAAATGTGCTGCAATTAACATGCTTTAGTAATAGTGATCAGTTATACAAAATCAAAGTAAAAATTAAGAATGAAAATCAAGCTATGCTTCTAGCTGTTGAGAAAATATTAGGATGATACATTAAGATTTAACCAAGGATGGGGGGAGGGAATCCTATTGGAACTCAAAGTGAACTCACATAGTATGTGTAGTTTTCAGGAGGACTTATTGTTATACTGGAGATAATGCTTATGAATTATTATCTCCAGGATATTTTTGTTGAACAATAAAGTCAGTTGCAAAAGCAGATTAATGTTAATTAATATTACAAGTGGGACTTGTAGCAAAGCTTTGCAATTATCAAGAGTTCAAAAACCCCATTGGCCTTCTTTTCCACACATTCAAGGCTATGGATTGTTCTTACTAGTGGGGTATTACTTGAGTTCTCCCTTCACAACATATTTCTTTGCAATTTTGCAAATCTTCTTATTGTGCTTGAGTGCAGAGACAATGACATCTATAACCTGAACATTGGAAAGAGAAGTGCAGTAAATTATTTTCTTAGCAAATTCTAATTTTCTATTCTACTTGCTTTTCTGGGTCAAAACTGATTGGATAACTAGTGTTAGATGTTGTTAAAAGATTGAAACCACTTTTGAACCAAAAGCTGTCAGATGGATTCGCTTCATATCAGACAATGCATTGGCTGAAAAAAAAAAAAAATCCTGGGCATTTTTCTATTTTTTTTTCTCATTTTCTCAGCTGTCAAAAAAGCCAACACACTGCTGGGCTGCATTAACAGAGGGATAGAGTCACTCTACAATGCCTTAGTAAGACCACACTTGGAATACTGCATCCAGTTTTGGTCACCACGATGTAAAAAAGATGTTGAGACTCTAGAAAGAGTACAGAGAAGAGCAACAGAGATTATTAGGGGACTGGAGGCTAAAACATATAAGGAACGGTTGCTGGAATTGGGTATGTCTAGTTTAACGAAGAGAAGGACGAGGGGGGACATGATAGCAGTGTTCCAATATCTCAGGGGCTGACACAAAGAAGAGGGAGTCAAGCTATTTTCCAAGGTGCCTGAAGGCAGGACAAGAAGCAATGGACGGAAACTAATCAAGGAGAGAAGCAACCGAGAACTAAGGAGAAACTTTCTGACAATTAGAACAATTAACCAGTGAAACAACCTGCCTCCAGAAGCGGTGAATGCGCCAACACTGGAAGTTTTTAAGAAGAAACTGGACAGCCATTTGTCTGAAATGGTATAGGGTTTCCTGCCTGAGCAGGGGGTTGGACTAGATGACCTCCAAGGTCCCTTCCAACTTTTTATTATTATTATTATTATTATTATTATTATTATTATTATTATTATTGATGATGATGATGATGATAAAGATATTGCTTTTGTTGATTTTCCAAAGGAGAAGACTATTTCTTAATTAATAAGACATCAAGAATTTTCCCTTGGATTTCAGGGAGTGGTTTAAGTTTGTTTTTTCCCTTTTGAAATATTAGAATTTACCATGTTCATTAAATGCTATGTCTGATTTGTGTTTTGAATCCATGCTCTGACCCTGATTAATTTAGCATTAACTATTTTCTATAATTGCTTAGAGAAAGATGGAAACATGTTCTATGATGGTCAAACAGTATGGATTCTGGGCCAAAATGGAAACAGTATTTAATAATTCCCTATCTTTAGAGACCTGAAAAAGGAAAGTCCTTCCAAGTATTTTTAGTTATGAAGTGGCTGAGAGATATGAAGAGCTGTTCAATAATTTCCCAATGAATTGCAGTCTTCCTAGTTTAGCACTTCCTATGGTACTTAGAATCAGGTAGCAAGGCAGATAAGGACTCCGCAGAGAGACGGAAAGATGTATAATTAGAAGCAAAGTAGCAGCAGACTACCTTTATGCAGTCTGCCTTTATGCCTTTATGCAGTAAAACACTGAAGATATTTCTGAAAGAAATGTGAAATGCATTCTGAGGCATCTTGAGAGGGAAGTAAAGAAAAGTGTCATAAATAAATAATTAACCCCCCCCCCCAAATGTTTCGGAGAGGAAAGATTTCAATACAGCATTGATCTTGAGTTCTGAGTATTCTTAATTTTTGATTGTTGGTCTAACACAGTGGTTCTCAACCTTTCTAATGCCGTGACCCCATAATACAGTTCCCCATGTTGTGGTGACCCCAAGTGGGTGTGGCCACCAATAAGAGGGAGTAGGACAGCTAGGGAAAAGGGAAAAAATGGCGGACAGCGTGGTTTGGTGACCCCCGTGAAATGGTCATTTGACCCCAAATGGGGTCCCGACCCACAGGTTGAGAACCACTGGTCTAACACAAGAAAAACACAAGTTCAAGTCTACTCATGGAAGCTTCTTGGTTGACTTTGGGCAAATCATTGTCTTTCAATTCATCCATCTCACAGGGTTGTTGTTGAGAAAAAAATGTAGGATGGCGTCCTTTGAACCTTTCCTAGATAGAATCTCTCAGAATAAAGATACAACAATGTAACAAAATAATCAACATACTAATAAACTGGTCTTGAATTCTAGACAACCAAACTGGTCTTGTATTCCAGATAATACATCTTTGAGAGAGGTATTCCAGGATTAAAAGGCCTAGTTCTAACATTTTATCTGAATTTGCTTTGTTTAGGTGACTCCTGTTATAAGTGGCTGTTAGTTCCAGATCATCTGGTTTCTAAGGATACTGTAGTTTTATCTAGAATAGAAGACAAACATCATTTTAGTACTGATTGCTTAATTTTTGAGTCTATTTTCTGCTACAATAAGTAAGAAATGACAGTAATAAGACTTGATAGTCTATCAGCTTTCAGAAACATAAATTTTAGAATAGAATTATATTGAGAGAATTGTCTGAGTATTTGAATATACACAAAATGGCAACGTGTATATCTTTTAAAAGACATTGAGAAACAAAACATGGAATGTAGAAGTTTGACTTTACTGGCCAACTTTCTTCTTTAAAAAAAAACTAGCTTCAGCATTTACAAGCAATGTCCTAGTAAGAATGAATGCTAGAGTTCTTCATATTTTCAGGGCTATTCACTTGAAATCTCTTTTTATCAAACAAGTTAACAGTGAGACTATTTAGAAAAATGTATTGTTTGTAATTATGCATTTTGTGGTCTTGTGAGCCAGAGATGGATAGCTTATAGACTGCAGGAGGCTACTATCTTCATTTTTGAGAGTACTGGAGCTTTCAGGATTATACCATCAAATTCTGTTGAAAGTAATTGAATAATACTGGCATAATCTTTGTGGGTTTTTTCCCTTTCCCTTTCCCTTTTCCTTTTGTAAATCAATCCCCCAAAATGAAAACAAGGATCAAAATGCAATAATATCATCCATTCAGTGATATTATTGCATAAAAGTTACCATTTATATTTAATTAGTTTTATATCCCACTTTACTTTCTGAAGCTTAAGGCATCATATATAACTTCCCTTTCTTTTGTTTTTCCCCACAGCAGCCTGTGAAGTAGGATGGACTGGCCCAAATATATCCAATGATTCTCTTCATTTCCAGTTCAATACTTTAATTTATATATCATTTTCTATGGGGGGGGGGATAAAAAAACCAGCTGTAATAGTAATCATGGTTATAAGTACTCTGCTTATTATATAATCATTTTTTCCAAGGGCCTCACAATATGAATGCACAATTCAGAACAAATATATTCAGAAATAAGTGAGTACAACAGAACTTAATCCTAGCTAAATAGGATTAACATTTAAGAAAGTCAAGATGTTTCCAAATGGCTAAGAGACATTATGCTTAACTAACAAAGGGTGAGCAGGCTACTGGGTGAAAAAAATTAGGGGCCCCAATTGGATTTAACACTTAGTGAACTACCCTCAATTAATCTAAGCTGTCTCTTCATTTTGGATGAGATCATGGTCTGAAGATATTGAAATGTGGAATAATTTGGTTCCCGGCTTATCCTACTCTCTTCTTACCAATTTTTCAAGTCCAGGGTAGCATCTTTCCCCCTCTCTCCCTTTCTTCTGTCCCATTGTACCCATTGCAAAAAAATGGTGATTTGTAATAAAACCGTAGAAAATTCAATAAAGCATCTACAGTATAAACCAAGATTACAAACAAAAGAAGAAATCAATATATACAGATTCAACCAGTAACAAATGGAGTCACCTCATATCCCAAATGCTTTCTGAACTTGCTCAGTTTCTAGTAATTTAAAGAGCTATGACAACTGATTGATTTTTCAGAGGAAAGTTATCCTGGAGTTATATATATTAAGTGGAACCTTCAGGAAAGCAATATCTGTTGCCTTGCAGCCTCTCTCATTTCATGAAAATGGAGAACTACAAAAAGGTTTTCCCAGGACACAGAGGGTTAAGCCAGTCAGAATCAGTCAGTGCCAAGATATATAGAATGAATCACCATTTTGAATTTCTTAAGAAGTCATGGGAAATCAAAGTGGGGGCCAGAGTAACATATTGGTCAGTTCCAATCACTATTGGCATCAGGTCAAAACTATTGTGATTGGTGCTTAATTCTAACTCACACCAGTCAATATATCTTTGTATTAGCATTACATTGATGCTACAAAATTGTCAAATATTAGCCTTACATACATCTCAGTCTTGCTTTCAAAATAATAAACCCCACTGCAAGAAGTGGGAACCTATGGAAAAAAATAGAAAAATCTAAGAAGCATTTTTAAACTTCAAAAATCAGTTATGAGACACTTTGAGAAACAATGGCTGGGACCATGCATTGGCCCTATATGTTTGAAACTATGGTTTACGTAGGAAAAGAATGTAATTTTAGTATCATATATGTACAGAATTGTAATGGGTTGTTTAGAATAGATCATCCCTATATCCATGCAAACTATTTGATGTGTGAACCCTTTGAAATCTTCAAAGAGACCTAGCAGAGCATATTTATTATCAGCAGCTTTCTTCTTTCTGCAGTATAGAATAAAAAAGATTTTAATAAGTACAGCTGAGATATAAATGTTGACTGTTTTCTTGTTCTAGTCAAGACTGATACATCAGACAAATTTTAGAGAATTGTTTGTGTTTTAAGAAAAACATGCTTCCAATCAAATCATGAAAGAATTTAAAAAATTCTCAAAGGAATGTTTCACTTTGAAATAATTTCCAGTATCTAAATGATAGCTAGAAAACTTAGGGACCGCACATTCAGTATTTAATTCACCATCTGTTGTTGGCAAGAACTTCTCTGTTTGTTCTTAGCTGGGAAGCTCAATCATCCCAATTACCGTGATTCAAGAGGAACATCAATAGAAAATACGGATGGAACTGATTAACCAGAAATTCACCATATTTGCATTTTAGTTAGGGTTTATACCCTAAGGGAAAATTCAGCAATGACAATAATTTTCATTATCCCGTGAGCATCATTGTAGAATAAAACACATTTATTCTGCAAAAAATAATAGCAAAAACCTCATTTAAGCTCAGGAGGTATGGTTTGGAGGAAGGCTCATACACATACAGTTTGAAAATTGGGGAATCATTACAGACCAAACCTAATTGAAACTACATTTCACAGGTGCCTTGGCATTCACTGTAATGTGAGGATTGAACACAAAATTGGGTGTGATGTTTTAAATCAGTAATATGGAGTCTTTTTGGTGTTGGGACAGAATGATGTTGCAGCATTATCAATGGAGAAAGTGGAAGCTGGTATGGTATCAAGATCTTGGCAGCTTTGTAAAATGCAAAAAGTTAGATTCTTGGAGCCTGAACAGATTTATTGAAAAGGAGAAAAGAGGATTAAATGATAGAAATTTTGACAAGTGGCTATATTTCCTTTACTTCACCACTTATGTCTAAATTAATCAAGGTGGGGATTTCTTGATTCTCTTCCTGATCGTAGGTAGATGCAATGGGGTCTTAATTATCTATTTTCCTGATAAGGGAGGAATTTATGCATTACATATTTTGCATATATTGCAAACCACTATCTTCCTTCATAAGCTCTGAGTATTTATTTATACATGGGATGTTGGGTTGTGTGGTTTTTTTTTTTTTGGTGTGTGGTTTATTGGAGGCACAATGAAAGGGCTATAATACTACTTTTTGTCTCTTCTAATAATTCTCTAAAATGGTTAAATTCCTTCCTGTGATATTTTTTTGTTTCTTGGCTTTAGTTTCTTTTCTTGATAATTTTCACCATTTGCTTTGACATCCAGTTTGCTTCCTTCTGTTGTTTTTCATCTTTGGCAATCAGTTTTTACATCCATCCATAATTGTTTTTTTGTTTTCATTGTACAGTTCATTCTAGTACCCTATCAACGAGGTTCAGAACTTTGGAACAATTTCTGCTGTTCTCTTTGAAAATGATATATGGGTATATGGTCCACATCATATTCTGGAAACTGGTTGGCTTTGTTCTTCTACTTTAGCTTGACTTGAAATTTTCATGTGAGTCGTTTGTGAACTGTTCCACAATTATCTGCAATTTGCAGTTATAACTGAGCTCCTCCATTCTCCAGCATGATTGGATGGAGAACCCATGGATGGGTTGTCTTAATCTATCTGCTCCAATTAGACTAAGTCTGAATCTTAGTACCGCCCCCGCTGTGCCGATTGCACCCCAGTTTTAGACTTAGTCTTTTTGCTCTAAAGACACGTTTTTTCTTCGCTCCTGGAGCAGAAGACTGCAGTAATTTCTCATTCACTTTGATTTAGACTAATTATTTCATTATTGATTATTTTATATATTTAACCTTTTTTTTCCATTATCTGGAGTTTACTCCTCCTCAAGCCTGGCTGCCCGGCTGGGCTGACAGGCTCGGCACCTTCCTGCGTGCCCTTCCCTTTCAACTCATTTCAGAGAACTTTCACTTCGTGAATTAAACAGCTTTAAACAGCCGTTTTCACGATCCCCACCAGCCAGCTCTTTGTCAGGGGCCTCCGAATTTTAAACTGCCGCCCAGACGATCTCCCTCACAGTCAGCTGTTCGTCAGAAGATCGGTTTCACGGAGACAAGCCTCGCTGACTTCCCGGGACTCCGGAGACGAGGGTAAGCCTTGCCAATCGTCAGGGGGGATCCGCAAGCGGCGATGCATGTCGTCAGGCCTGGAGGGATCATTTGAAGGTCCCTCGGCCACAGCAGACGTTACCAGAAAGGGGGAATCTGCAAACGGCAAGCTGCCGGTTTTTTCAGCACCGCTGCCCAGCTGATCATCTCAATTACCCTCAGCCGCATTAGGAGCCCAAGCGTTTCTTCAGAACAAGGGCTCATTGCAATTAAGGCTTCAGACCTCGCAGGCCTCCTCAATGGTCATTTTGGCGCGCAGACGGTTGTGGCCGCCATTTTGAGGCAGCTGCGGCTGCCATTTTGAACAACCACTGAGGCCTAACTGCCTGCAGGAACATTCCAAAGGACAGTTTTTTGACGTGTTTGAAGCTGCGGCCGCCATTTTGACTGACTACTGTCATTCTTACAAACCCTGACTGAATTGGGGAGGGCAAGCTCATTCCGGAAGGACGCACTGCCTATCATTAACCCCCACTGCCCCCCCTCACCTGGGCCGGATTGTCTCTGCTGGGCTCCCTCAGTGATATTACAACGCAGAGGGGGGTGTGTTCGCTGAGGTTGAGCCCTCAAGGTGTATTCAACAATCACTCAACATGGCAGAAAAAGCTTCCACCGAACCGGCCAAAAGGAAACATGCTACGGAGGCAGGGGGGAGAAATGCCTCAAAATGAGCCAAGTCAATCAAGGAAACCAATAGTCAGTATATGTTGGAGGATGAGTCCCACAGGTTAAGGGCAGTTTCCCCAGGTCAGACAGGCACCACCACAACAGGAAGGTCCATCTTTGAACCCCTTTCTTCACATTGTGCCTCAGCCCCAGGGGCCTGGTCTCCCCCCAGGGGAAGTTCTCAATCTGAATCAGTCACAAGGGCTGTTCCAGGGACACAAGGTGCAGCTGGTCAGGACACTATTACTTTGGGACCTCAGGCTACATTCACTCCCACTGCAGCGGGGCTCCAATCTCCTGAAGCTCAGACCTTAAATCCTGAGCAACTTCAGGCCATGATAGCTCAAGCCGTGGCTCAGTTCATGGCTTCTACCACTACACAGCCACCCACAGCACCTCCATAGTCCATATATCATTCTCAATCTCCAGATAACATTGATGAAGCCTCATCAGAATCAACAGGGGCTGAACCATCAGGCCTGATTATGTCAGATGATGAAGGCATTACTCCATCTGACCCTGCTCCTCCTGTCAGTCTCTTTGACCATTCACTCTTTAATTCTTTATTACTCAAGGCTTGCACAACTGTAAACCTTCCTCAGGAACAGGAGACCCCACCTACAACATCCAAAGGTCTTCACGCCATATATGCTGAGCCCTCGGTCTCTCAGAATCATATTCCCTGCCCTCCCTTTTTTCTCAACATAGTTCAGAAACAATGGGAGAATTTAGGATCTCTTTCAAACCTTGGAGCCATAGAAAAGACACTATTCAATGTGGCTCCTTCCCTGGCCTCCTTATTGGAAATTCCCCAGATTGATGAACCCCTAAATTCACTGTTCCCCAATGCTAGCATTCCAGGGGATGTTAACGAGGCACTTAGGGCAGAGGATAAAAAGATTGAGGCTGCCTTACGCAGGTCCCATTTGGCGTCAGCCTGGGCAACAAAGGCATCAACATCCATGGTCTTCTTTGCCAGGGCTTCAGTCCTATGGCTACATGAGCTCCAGGACATGATTCCTCCGGACCAACTCAGAGCTCATCAAAATCTGGGTAATTACCTTGTGACATCCATGTATATAACTAACTGAATTACCAATGAAGGTATTATTGGTTTGGCAGGAATTGCTAAGTTATTCTTTTGCTTTATTTTTATTTATTAAGCCATACAGTCCAACTATTTTTGTCTTCCTACTATGTCTAACTTTGACATTTCAGTCTCCAACCATAAGCACCACTTGCTACTTGCATGTTCTCTTGACTTCAAACTGAACTGTTCCTCTTCCAGATTCATCTGCATCAATGGTTGAAGCATAACACTTGAACAACAATTCTATTAAGGACTATCAATGAAGTCTAGTTGATATTACTTAAACACTGACTGTATTGTAGCTAAGTACACTCTTTGCTATATCCTGCATGACTATGAAAGCAATGCTTCCTTTCTTTTCTGTGCCCTGAATAGTAAATAACAGGATCTTCTAACTGAAAGTGTCCAATTCCAGACCATTTCAGTCTGCTGTTGTCTAACATGTCAAAGAAAGGTGTGTATTTCCAAAACAAACAATATAGGGTTTGACCTAACCTGGAATAAGGTTGCAGCACGTACAATTTGTGGAGTCTTGATACCCTCTGACCTTAGTTGTTTCCTTACAGACATTTTATTACTTGATTAGGTATCATCATCACAATTTGTCCAATGTACAACTTGCCTAATATACAATTTGTTCCAATATGCAACTGATCTGTATTTTTGCATAAACATTGCAGAGTCTTGAGAGGAAGATCTTGCTTATGTTAGACAATACTGAAATGCTTTTTTTTTTTTTTGCCTTAACAGACTGCTCCTAGTTTCTCTCTTAATCAAACAATGTTATATTACATATAAAAAGGCAGTTCACATCAGGGTCTAACTCCCCCCATTTTATTCTTTGCCTTGCTTCAAGAAGCTTTCATTCATGGTTTATTTGCTCCTTCGATATTGTTTTCATAACACTATGATGTAAATCACACTGAAAATGAAAATGTGGTTAACAGTCTATTTATACTTATATCTTTTCAACCCTAGACTAACACAATATTTCAGACATTTATTGAAGGAGTAGAGACTTAGAAATATGGAAGACTGTAGTTATGGGATGCTAGGGCAAATGAGATTAGTGGTGCTATTACAACATAAAGAGACTTTATAATAATACATTGGGAATTAATGTACTATAAACTCATCTGAATTCCATAGGGATATGGATGATTTAAAAGGCACCAGCTACAGGCTATGAAAGAACATAATATTCTAGTTTTCCTAGGGAAGTTAAAAAAAAAATCTGCCAATACTATTTTGCTTGGCTTGTTTAACCTTAAATTCAATCTGATTCTATAGAACACAGAGAAGATCACCTAGAAATTAAATAAGATCCCGAATAGGAACTCCAAGCATAAAAGTCCAAATGGTGGAAGTAATTCATGCTGATATTATCTCCTCTCCTCTTCTCTCCGTTCAATTCTTCTCCTCTCCCAACCCAGGTGTAGCTTTATAAAATTAACCAATCTCTAAAATCAGTGCAGTTTTAAAAACTGCATCCTATTAGACAATGCAAAATGTGATTAATTTTATAGTCTTGCTTTCAAAAGACAGATTTATGGATGAGAGAAGCATAATGTAAAAAAGAAAAGGAAAAAACCACTGTCAGAGAACACATTGTTTCCCATTTTATTAGGAGTTCTTCTCTAGGAGCAATATCTAGCAGCTCACATAATCTTCAAGATATGAAATACAATATGTCTAAATAAATAAACCGAGAGCTGTAAAAGAAGTGGAAGATTTGCAGTCTGAGTAGCATATAACTGAACCTGCATAAATACACTGAGGTGGGAACATTCACCATCTCAGTATGGGGGGGGGGAATTGTATTGCAGTTCCACACACCCATCCTTAGCTAGTAGCTACAACAGATCACTAATAGACTAAAATTTTAAGCAGTCAGAATCAAACAGTGGATTCTGTTAATGTCCCCATCTTCTATCCCCTGCCTATAAATACTGTTACAAAGAGCTGTCCCCTTTATATGGGGATTCCTTAATCCAGGCTGAGATATGAGAGGGTATGTACATCTGATTCTGAACAACATCAGGCGGTATCTATAAAGGCATTAACCTGTTTTGTGTTGTCTATGGAGATTCTCAGTCATCCAGGTCATACTTATCCCAAAGGTGCTTTTTCACGGGGCAACTGGACTTTCTTCTTTTTCTTTGAAGACATTTCACTTCTCATCCAAGAAACTTCTTCAGCTCTGACTGGATGGTGGGGAATGGAAGGATTTATACTCCTTGCGGACAGCTGGTCATTTGCATTCTTTTAGAGAGTCACTGAGGCCACCTAGAAGTTTATCTGTGTTGTTAGGGTTACCTGAGTAGTGCAAATGGGTGTGGAGCCTTTTTGGGACTATTGAAAGGACTGTGTTGTAGATTGAAGATAGATGATGTCATATCCCTCCCCCTCTGTTGAGAGAGAGCTGTTCACTTTTGACATAGATGGCCTTTGACCCCTCTTTCAAATCAGGAGTCCTCTGTCCAAAATGTGGACTTTGCTGTCTTTGAAAGAGTGGTCTTTGTCTTTTAAATGCAGATGGACTGCTGAATCTTGTCATGATTGGTTTGTTCTCCTATGTTGTGCCTTGCTTTTATGAAGTGGTTGTTGTGTTTCCCCAGTGTACAGATCTGTTTTGTGTTCTTTTTGCTGAAAGCAACATTTTGCTTTTAAGTGCCATAATGGGCAATTTAATGTCACATGGAGCCCACTGAAATTGCTTTCCTTTGTGATTGTACTAGCATAATGTAAAATTAATAAAGAACGGTTCCTTTTCAGCAGGGAGAATATAAAGGAATGTGCGATTGATTTGAAATTGTGCCTGCTGCAGATGGCAATCAGGTGGATACAAGTGTTTTTGAGCAACCAAACTACATGTTTGTCTATAATGCTTGATCAAAATGAAATTGGCATTCCAGTGTTGACAGCTTGGAGTGTGTTTGCTGAAAATTTCATCTAATGCTGTTTAGATTTTCCTAATTGTTCTGGGGGTGGGGGTGGGGGGTTCTTGGAACTATTGCTAAAAAAAAAAGCAAATGTGCTAGGATGAATTTGATTTATGAGCAAGCATTATGGTACAAACTCTCTCTCTCGGGAAAATAAACTGTCTATGTAAATTAGTTTAGTTAAACAAAAGCAATTTTAGTCAGATATATGGCTCTTTGCAGAAGACTAGCTTACGCGTAAGATAACTCATGCCTAATTTTACAATCTTTTTTTTGCCATGGTTGTTAAGCGAATCACTACAGTTATTAAGTGTATCATATGGTCATTAAGCAAATTTGGCTTCCTCCATGGACTTTGCTTGTTGGAAGCCAGGCCAGCTTGTTGGAAGGTTGCAAATGCCAATCACATGTTGTAAATACATACTGGTTGTCAAGTGCCCAAATAGTGATCATGTGACTATGGAGATTCTATCACAGTTCTTACGAGGACTGTTTGTAAGTCACTTTTTTTTCCAGTGCCATTATAACTTCAAATTGTCACAAAGTGAATGATTGTAAGTTGAAGATTACCTCATGGAAGCTGGGCAGGCAATCTTCGTGGAAGCACCAGTGTCACCTTAGTCTATATGTGGGGCAGTTAAGGTTACAATTTCCAATGTAAGGTAGAAAGTGAGATACTAGCAAATTCCTGTCTTCTATAGTCTACAATCTGTGAGCCCTCGAGCCTTTCTTAGAAGACAATGACTGCATCAGGAGTGCCTATCTCTCAAGAAGCTGGAGAAATCAGTGCCATATAGGTATCAAAAAAGGATCACTCTAATGAGGTAATAAAGGAAGAATCCTCTTTGGGGATTAATGAAAATGGAAAAAGAGTTAATAGGGAAATCATCCTGTGAAGTAGGTTTCCTCAAGCCCAGGGGAGGTAGCAGGCATGCTGCATTTCCTAACTGGGTTGCTATGGAGCTTGCCTGGGATTCCCTTAGCTCCAAAGGGTTTATTTTTTCAGCACCTGCAATTAGACTTGTGTAGATTTCTCACACGGTGCCGAAATGGAACCTACAAAGTTGCCGGCGTTGCTTCTACTATCAGTCTCTGAATTGGGTTCTGACCTGAATTGCAAATCAGAAAATTAGAAAAGAGTACTGACAGTGTTCTGTCATATCTGAGATGAAAGGAAAGTGATGATGGGGGATACCTGAAACAGGTATCACAAAAGAGTACTGAGCATTCATATCATTTCCATTTCTGAAAAGGTCTAGTTTTGAGTGGGATGACAGGGATGTTGTTTTCTTTTTAAGCATTGCTAATTTCTTTGTCAAACATCAAAGTCAGTGCTTACAGATTTATAGGATTCAGCTTCTTCAATAGTGAGGGTTTAAACTGTTGTAACTTGGCATGGCTTTCAAGTTTATTGCAGTTAGAGCACAAGGTTTTACAGCTCTTATCAGGCCATTAATGGTTACCAGCATCAAATTCCTGGGAGTGCAGTTAATGAGCAGGCTGGTCGCTCAGCAGTGAGACACTGGTGAAGTGGGCACAGCAGCGCCTGCATTTTCTGTGTCGCATGAGGAAAGCACATCTTCCTTCCTCTATCCTTATCACTTTCTACAGGGGGATGATCCAGAGAATCCTGCCATACAGCACCACAGTCTGGTTTGGAAGCATCACTGCTTCAGACAGGAAGGTGGTGCAGAGAGTGGTGAGGATGGCAGGGTCCGCAAGATTGTCTGGGACACTACACATCCTCTTCACAACCTGCTTTCCTTGTTACCTTCTGGGAGTCGGCTTAGTGGTATCCAAAGCAGAACATCCAAATTCAGTCATAGTTTTTTTCCATACAGTATTAACCTTGTGAACTCTCAAGCTTCCTTCTTCCATTATATATTCAAGATGGACAGTGTTTAATATTCATATGTTATGTATATGTAGGGTGTAGGTCTATACATATGTTGAATATAATACGTATCTGTTGTATATAGTATGTTTAGGTTTGTGTCATGTATGTGTTCACTTTGAACGCGGCCAACTAAATTTCATTTTTGATGTGTGTCGTGCCCACAGTAAAAAATGACAACAAAGGTTATCTTATCTTATCTAATCACTTCCCCAGTGAGAAGCTCACAGATTGTCACCTTTGAAGACACTGACCATTATGACACTCTGGGTCCCCCATAAGAGTCTTCTCATTTCTGTAAGTTTTGCAGGAAACTCTGGTTAAGTGTATGAACTTAACATCTCTTAAGCTGGATAAATAAAAGAAGTCTTCCAATTCAGTTAAGTTGATAGGGAAATGAAGAGGCCAGGGTCATCTTATAACTACTTCACTTGTGAGATTTCTCCTTGATTTCTAGGAAGAGTTGCTTTTTTCTCTCTAGCACACTGCAGTAGTTGGCTGACTGACCATTTCTGACATTGTGTGTACAGTGGTAAAGACAGATGCAAGAGACTAGATTGTCAAGAATTTAATGTGAACAATTTATTCTATAATTTTAACTCCCTGGGTGGCTTGCAAGGGAGGCACTTGCATGTGAGCTGGCTGGCTTTATAAGTAAATCACGTAGAATCAATCAATCATTGAATCAAATACTTGTTTAAAGCTACCCATCTTAGCTGCAAAGTGACCCATTTATTGTAGGACTTTACTACAATCAGGTTTTTGATGACATTGGTAGTCACCATTAAATGTTGAGCTATGGGGATACATGGGACTTGTTGAAGGGTTAACTCTGTGGTTAGTTTGTTCTGGAGTGTGGACTGGGCTGGGACTTTTAAATAATAAGGGGGCAACCTATTTTATTGCTAGGATCTGAATTGTAATATCCTTTGGGAAGAGGAAGAACACAGAGCCATGAATCTATTCTTCTTCCTGGACAAGGAACTCACCACTGATGGTATTTCTGTAGGAAGAGATGGGAATCAATTCTCATCTGTTTTCAATCTTATTGTATTTTTGAACTCCAGTACTGTGGCTAGTCCAGCTTATTTTCTTATAATAATAATAATGATAAAGTTGGAAGGGACCTTGGAGGTCATCTAGTCCAACCCCCTGCTTAGGCAGGAAACCCTAGATCATTTTGGACAAATGGCTGTCCAATTTCTTCTTAAAGACTTCCAGTGTTGGAACATTCACCGCTTCTGGAGGCAGGTTGTTCCACTGGTTAATTGTTCTAACTGTCAGGAAGTTTCTCCTTAGTTCTAGGTTGCTTCTCTCTTTGGTTAGTTTCCATCTGTTGCTTCTTGTCCTGCCTTCAGGCACCTTGGAAAATAGCTTAACTCCCTCTTCTTTGTGGCAACCTCTGAGATACTGGAACACTGCTATCATGTCCCCCCTCATCCTTCTCTTCGTTAAACTAGACATACCCAATTCCTGCAACTGTTTTTTATATACTTTAGCCTCCAGTCCCTTAATCATCTTTGTTGCTCTTCTCTGTACTCTTTCTAGAGTCTCAACATCTTTTTTACATCGTGTGATGCTCTTACCTCTGGATGGTATATTTAAGTTGCATCAGGGGCTTGACCAAAAGGAATAAAGCTAGTCCCAGGATAGAAGCCTTTGTAAGTTGCTGTTACCTGGTTGCTGTCTTGGTTTCATGAGATCCAACTTGAATTATTCTAAAAAGATTCCAGGCTTTGTTTGAACACATGCGATGAGAAAGCAGTTCTGTGGGTTTTTGGACTGCATACATTTTAGTGTTTTATTAGGTGTATATATTATCTGTTGTCTTTCTGTGAACCTGTTCTAGTTTCTCATAATTCTTTTAAAACCTAGAACTAGACCCAGTAGCTAAGATTTATTCAAAGCAGAATAAAATAGAACTATTTCCAGAAGAATCTTCAGCTATGTTTACTGATTTCAATATGGTGGACCCAACCAGATTATTGAAGCCCCTCCCACTTTAAAATGTGTTCATTGCATATATTACATATATGTAAAAACGGTCACCAGTCATACTTGCCAGTTTAAGCTGGTGACCATCACTGAAGATGCTCCTACTTTCTATGATTTGGAAATGATAGTTCTGTTGGCACAATCTAAAATTTTATTTGCAGCTTCTTTACAACTACATCACACTGGTGACTCATATTCAGCTAGCAAACAATTACTCTTTTTCCAAGATCTTTTTCACAAGTACTACTGCTAAGTTAATTCCTTATTCTGTATCTGTGCAGTTAATTTCTGCTTTCTAGGTGACAAAATCTGCTTTTGTCCTTGTTAGTTTCATCCTAGAACTAAGGAGAAATTTCCTGACAGTTAGAACAATTAATCAGTGGAATAACCTGCCTCCAGAAGTTGTGAATGCTCCAACACTGGAAGTTTTTAAGAAGAGACTGGACAACCATTTGTCTGAAATGGTATAGGGTTTCCTGCCTGAGCAGGGGGTTGGACTAGAAGACCTCCAAAACCACTGATTTTACTCACCTGTAAAGATTGCTTTGAGTATTATATTTGTGTATTAAGTTATTAGCCATTATACTACATTTTGTCACTTGGACATTTGTGAAGCATATCATCCATCTCATCATTAATTGTTCTCAAACATGTTAAAAAGGATAGGACCCAGGACTGAAACTAGTGACAATTCATTTAATATCTAACTCTAGTTTGGAGATGAACTATTAATGAACATGCAATATTCTGAGGAAATTGAAAAAAGAGCAAAGCTAGGATTCTTAGTTGCCAAACACAGTGTTATGTTTCATTGGTTGCTTGACTACAAGATAAAATGAACACTGTAATGCCAATGCTTAATGGTTAATCAAAGTGAACTGTCATTTCAAAAGATAATATGGTAAATCACAGATAATATACTGTGGGGTAGCATAATATGCTGTGGTTAGTGCTAAATGTAGTCAGCCTATAAGTGAACACAATTTTTAAAACCTTATTTTTATCTATTTATTATTTAAGAATTGATTATATAATAAGAAGCATTTCCAGCATTACAGTATTGCTTCCAGAGGATCCAGGAATGAACTGAGTATACCAGATCATATCTCACCCTCTCAGTTATATAAGATGGCTTTGGAATGCTTTTAAAACCATTCATTATTTGACCTAGTGATATCAATTCCTGGTTCAAATCTCAGGTTAGCTATGAGCTCAGTCTCTGGCCTTGTGCAAGAATCTCTCTCCCCCCTTCTTCCCTCTCCCCCCTTCTTTCTCCCTCCCTTGCCCCCCTTCTTTCAAACAGGTGGTCTTACAGACTTCACTTTGGATAAGTATTTCTGAACTATGATCTCAGGAATTGTGAAAATATCTCAAAGCACAAATTTATCCCAGAAAATTATTGAACAAAGGGCAATGAATCAGGCTTAATTATGAGTCAATTCCACCTAATAAACCAACACTGGGTATCAGATTAAGAATAAATTAAAAGAGGCTGAAGTTTATCTAGATATGGACTAAAAATAAATGACTAAATAAATAAGTAATTTTCTTAATATTTTCCCCTTCATTTAATGAGTACTGGGAAGCCTTTGGTAGTAGATCAAACTTTTTATGCCAAGGATTATCTGGCAGTATATCACAGGCACTCAAAATGATTGTCACTTGGATGTGGCAGGTCCCAATTTATCAAAGACAGATGGATGAAATTTTCCTTGCCTCCCCCATTCACTTTCAAATATTAGATTAACTTTGCTTCTTTCTTCCCAGACAAAGCACTGAACTAAAGCCCTCTTCCCCATTTTTACTTTCTTATAATTCCATTCTGTGGAATCTATGGGAAATATTAAAACATTTTTTTAAAAAAAATACTAATCTTTTTTTAAAAAATTACTTTTGAAAGCAAACCAATTGGGCTCTGCAAAGCTTCAGCCCCTGCACCTAAAAGGCAAAACTGCCATTGTGCTTTACTGCTCTGATTTCCTTTTCTTGGCATATGTTGTAGCTAAATTAGGTTTCTTATATGTACTTCTTTAAAATTGGAGCTAGAATTGGAAGACCTTTCATGAGTATGTAACCCAGAGTTTCTCACATTGACCTAGAGCAGAATGAACAATTTTGATGGCTTCAGGACTACAGATAGTCCTCAAACCCCTTTATATGGCTCTGAATCTCCCTCTGATTGTGTCATTCAGTTGCAGTAATATGACTTTTGAAATTCAATAGTGTGTCATGGATACACCCTCAGACCCCTCTCCAGATGTGAGTTCAGAGGAAGAGAGTGAGTTTGAGTCAGCAGGCGAAAGTGTGGAGCTGAGTATTAGTCAGGATTGGGGCTCAGAGAATGCTAGATATGGAGAAGCCTCAACTGGGTCATCGGGAGGTGAGCCACAGCTGCCGTAAGTTGTCTAGGCAACCTCACCTCTCATAAGGGCTGCACCAGCATTGCCTACTTAACCCTACTCTGAGGACTTAAGTGTTGCTGGAGCTACATGCCCAGTTCTGTGCCTTGTGTGCTCACGCCATGTATCCTCGCCTGTTTGACTCTTAGACTACTTTCTTGAATTTCATGCATGCCCATTGGATTTGGTTACTGAGTGACTCTTACTGTACTAAGTTTGGAATCTGGACCTGTGCAATAGGAATGCTTTCCAAGGATCTGTGGGGGGGGGGTTGAATAAACACCTATAGAACTCTTGCTATAAGTTTGTGTGGGGTGGGAAAAGGGCAGTACATAGTATCACAAGCATTGCCAGGTGTAACTTATGTGACAATTGCACCATTTTTTTCCACTGGAGTGTTCTTCAGATAGTAATTCATATCCTGATCATCTTGAAATTGGAACATTGCAATGTAATATACCGTGGTACCTTGGTACCTCATTAATTGGTTCCAAGATGCACAAGGAGTACCAAAAACAAGGAGTACCAAACAAATTTTCTCTGTAAGGAATAATATATTAGTCATGAGGCAACCAACACCAATAAGTTTTAGTTTGAGTGTTGAGTACCAAACAAACAACGTGTACCAGGACAAAATTTTCACATCAAAATGGATTGAATGCCTTATTTAACAAGTTTCAAACAATTGAGTACTGAGGTACTACTGTATATAAAGTTGTTCTTGAAGATCACCCAGAAAGCACAATCAGTTAAAAAAAGCAGTGACCCAAGCCATAATGGGCCCTTCTTATTATGCTCATGTGTCATAATTGATATGCAAGCTGTATTGGCTACCATTTGGCTTTATGGTACAATTCAAGATGCTGATCATTACTTATATTGACCTTCATGCCATAGCATCCAGTTACTTGAAGGATTACCTGTCTCCAGTTATTTCTGCCCACCCAGCATGTTCAGGCAGAGTAGGGTATAGTCCAGATCTTCTAAATTAACATTGTTGTGGGACCAAGGAAGCCCTTGTCCTCTGGATAAAACCCCCTTGGAGATACATATGACTCCTACCTCAAGTGATCTGGAAGTCTCTGAAAACGTGGCTCTGCTCTCACATTTGAGGTTAGTGTGTTCGTGGAGCCTCTGATATGTTTTCTGAATGTTGACTTGCCTGGACAATTGTGTTTTGCTGTAGTTGTAATTGTGTTTTCTTATACATTTGATAGTTTGTAAGCTATCCAGAGTCTTTTGGGGGGAGTTAGACAGCCTTAACAAATCTAATAAACAATAAATAAATAATAATTGTTTGTATAAATATACTTGAGTTGGTACAAAAAGAGATTAAGGAAAAATAAGTAATGTATTGGATTTTGGGATAAATATAAAAATAAATAAATCTGGATTTAGTATAGGCACTCTAAATTTCTGAGTAGACTCTAGTTCTTGGATTATTCTATAAACCAATGAAAAAGAGAATAACAATATGACATTTGATGCTATGGTGTAGATTTCCAGATGAAGAGGACTGAAATAGTGAAGTAGATTATGGTCAGTGTAGCCATGAGAGTTTGACAACTAACTTCGAACCGATGTTCTTGATTAACTCTATGTGGAAGTTACAGCATACATAGCAACAATTTAGGAATAACCAAAGTATCATTGTTGCTATCATGGAGACAACCATACTTTTAAATGGTAAAACAATTAGGATTTTAATGTAATGCTAGAAGACACAGAGAGAAATTTTGTTACAAGAAGGATGGCAAATAAATTCACTAAATAAATAAGTCACAATGCAATTTGCTGCATTTGAATGTCTATCGCAGAAGAGAGTGAGGGATCTCTTTTGTATAGTTATCTGAAAGAATCAATCTCTGAGGCAAACAAAAACTTTTCAATACTAGGTATGTTACAAATAAGGAGAAAAAAATGAAATAGTTCACAACAGTCTTGTGTGCTGTTTTTGGTCTATTGATCCTAAGAATCCCTCCTACCAAGTCAATGAGTCTGCGGTACCATAGTAATCAAAACACATGGAAGCTTATTGGGAGATTATAAATATATGCAAACACACTCAGAGAGAGTTAGATAGAGAGGGAGGGAGGGAAAGGGAGGGAGAGGAGGGGAGAAAGAAAGAAAGAGAGAGAGACAGAGGAAGAGAGGGCGAAAGGGAGAAAGAGAGAAAGAGAGGCCTCTGTGAGGCATAATGTAAAGAAATTTCTGTTCTAAAACACAGAAGAGATTGATTAAAGTCTATTCTTTGACAATGGTTTTCTATGATAAGGACCTCTATTTGCTGTCCATATCTACTTTTTTTTATGCTTGCTGATAAATGCAGCTTTCCACAATATATAGCTTTTATGGCTTAATTATCTTTGACAGAAATCATCTGTTTCTCCCTTATAATCCAAAGCGTTATTTTATTCTCAGCTGGAGTTGTTCCTCACTTTCATGATTTTCAAATCTATTTCTCCCCTTTCCAGAATTTATTTTATTTCCTAGAATAATTTCTTTTCACATTTCAGCTTTGATTACAGACCACTGCCGTTCACTTTCTTCAAATGATTTGCCAAAGTAATTTAGATTTGCAACTTGTACTGAGAAACAAATACATTAAGTGCAAGACTACACTAGACCAATGCTAAACAGTGTCTCACAGAGAGGAAATATAGAAGCTGTTGTGCGTTATTTATTTATTGGATTGATTTAAGTACAGCATCCACTGTAGCAAACCCAAATTTTGGAGTTACATTGTGAATACATTCAAGACTCTAAGAAATAAGTAGGATTTCTCCTATCTGCCAATTCAAAGCTTTCAGTGATGGAAACTGATTTTTTAAAATGGCATTCCATTTATCTATCTGCCTCTGCAGCCAGGTGGTCTCAGTGATTATGCATCAATAGCAAATTGTCTAGCATTATGATGGGTGATATATAGAGAAGATTGTATCATACAAAAATTATTGGACTGTGTAGGATGTCTTCTTGTATCGTGCCGAGGCCCACACATATTACTGCCAGAAGATTTTTGTTGTTGTTGAGTACTGCATTCTCTTAAGAGTAGTTATTGTAAGCCATATCAATAGTTGAGGTTACACACACAAAAAAAGGTGGAGGTTAAGCAAGCAGTAGATAGAACTATTTCTAGAAGCATCTTCAGCTATGGTCACTAACTTCAAAATGGTAGATCCAACCAGAGTATTGAACCCTCTTCCATTTTTGAATGTGACATTTTGTGCAGAATTAAAAGTGGACAAGGATACAGGTTTATTTATTAAATAAACTGTGGGAGGACAGCACCCCCCCAGAGAAACAAATATTTTGGGGAGTATTAAAAAGCAGACTATTATATTTCCCAAAGGAATATAGTAATGGAGAAAGAAAATCTTAAAAGACAGAAACCAGCCCCAGCCCCTCTCTCCCAGGCAGAGGCCAGCTCTGTAGAAATGCAGATTTGATGGTCCTATTCAGAAAGTTTGGGGCCAGGAAGCTTGGAGCTGATGAGATTAGAAAGACAAAGATCCCTAAAATCTACATATCCCACCCAAACTTTAAAGACATGAGTGGTATTAACCTACCAATACCAAAAAGGACACACTCAAAAGCTCAGGTCAAAGTTCATGTCACAGGAACAGGAAACAACTCCAAACACAAAAGCCCAAGAAGGTATAAAAACTCACTGCTCCCAGCAACATGTGGTGAGCTTTCCCAGAGCCACATTTCTGTCTGGCTCTGCTCTTCAATAAATTACAATCTTCTTTTTAAAACAGTCTCCATTTTGTTTATTCCCAGCTTCGACTGGACCCTGATGAAGATTTTTCTTTCCACAAAACCATCCTTCCAGTTTTATCCTCTCAGTAACTATATGAAATAAATAAGATAGTGGAGATGGATTATTTCTGCACTCCTTGTTGACATGTCCCACGGCTTTTGTTTTTCTTTTCTGTCTCTCAGATCTTTCTCTCGTCCTCCCTACAGGGTAATAGATAGCTGTCCCACAATGTTTGACTTTAGGGCATAAATTGCATGAAGTTCATATCCTATAATCCCTTATAACCACACATATATCTAGCATATGATATGTATCAGTGAATATTAATAGCAGCTTTTCGAGTTATATGGGCAAACAACATTATTTAGGAAGTTAGGAACATTGTTTAAGAATAAGATGTATAGGAAGGAAGTCAACTTCATAGTGAAAAAAAGCACAATCTTATGCATGACTCCTCATACATAAATGAAGAGATACTATTTTCCGCCCATAGTATCTCCCATTCCAATACTAAAGCTGGCTAAAAAGCTTGAATCCTTTCTATTTTGATCCTCAACTTCTCAATTACACAGTATGGTAGAAAATTAAAGAACTTTGCTATTTTTTCAATGCTAGATAAGAGAGTCTTCAACTCCTAGGAACTTAGACTTCGAATGCCATAGTTACATTGTAAACATTATTTACTGGCTGCAATAGACTGTAATGGCAGCTTTCATATTTTATTTTATTTATTATATTTCTACACCTCCCCTCTCACCTAAGTGACTCTATTATATATTGCATTATATTTTCTAGCTAAGAATATTGTTGATATAGTGCAGTGATGGCGAACCTTTTAGAGACCGAGTGCCCAAAAACTGCCTCGCCCCTCCTGCCCACAGGGCCACCCACCACCTCCATGGCCTGCCACAGCAGATCACCCAAGCGGCCCAGCAGCGTCATGACGGCCATGCCCTCTGTCTATGCCCCACAGCATCATCTGTATGCGATGGGGCATGAGGGTGGAGTCTTGTCCCTGCTGCCCGGCTGCCATGTCCTTGGCTGCGCTGCTCCACACAGGCTGTACCCGGGGTTACTCTCCTCTGGGGGGGCTGCTGGTAAGGAGGAGGCCACAGTGGTGGCAGAGCTGGGGTGACGGCATGCGTGCCCACAAAAAGGGCTCTGAGTGCCACCTCTGGCACCCATGCCATAGGTTTGCCACCACTGATATAGTGGATGCCTATTACATGTTTTAAGCATACAATAAGTATTATCATGTGTTTGCGATATATATAATATGTGTGTATGCATAAAGAGAAATCACACAGAATTATTTTAATTCTGAGAATCTACACTGTATTTCACTTCCTATCCTAAAGAGAGATTAATACAGAAACATATATTTGCTTGCAAAGACCATCAAGATAGAAGTAGTTCTCTTGGAAACAAAAGTCTTCTGAGAATCTAGGTCTCATAGTTCAGTAGCACTGTTTTTTTTTTTTAGCAAATTTAGCTACACATCATTATCTAGAAGGTTTAGCTGTGTCAGAATAGGGGTTGTAGAGAAAATCTATGTATCTGTGCTGTTGCTAGAAATTGACATCGACTTGACACATAATCAATCCACCCATCACAACAGAGGACCTTACAATATTTCTTAGATTTTTTAAAGCTTCCTGAATAATTATTGATTTGTGCTCTCATTTTGAAAGCTATCTTATTCCTTGAGAAATAGAAAGAAAATACTTCGGCATAGGACTCTATGTTGAAATATGGAGTCTGCTGTGTTTCTAAGGAAATTAAAATTAATTTAAGCTTTAATTGCAATGTAAATTTTTCAATAAAATTTGGGATGGCAACATTCTGTGGTCCAGAGGCTGCTATTTATGTTTCAGATCTTCTGAAATATATTGATGTCTTGCTAAGAATTTTTTGGCCTAGTTTTACATAATTTATGGGGATAGTTTTTTTTTTTAATGGAAGCAACAACATTTCACTCCTCAGAAGTCTTGTCTTCTCACTCCTAGCCTTATTTTCCCATTTGAAATTTGGCCATTTTGCCTCTAGTCATCAATGCTGGGAACTTGGAATGCTCCAGGATCTACAAATGGCGTTTTAAAGTATAGGCAATCCACAGATATAATTCAATTCAGTTTAGTTTAATTCAGGAGTATTTCATTTTGAAATGGTAGAATAACATTCCCATAAAAACACAGTGTTTTTATTTACATCACAGAAGTGTAGAACCTCAAGTTCCAAGGCTGCATGTGCCCTCCAAAGTCTTGTCACCAGCAGAAATCTTAAATTGTTTCCAAACTGAATGTTTTAATATGACAGAGTGGGGAAATTATTAAATACATTGGAAAGGTCTAAACATAGGTTCCTACTAACTTGCAGAAGGTTTGTCTTGTCTCAAGACCCCTTGAGAAAGAATATTGTCCAAGATGTTTTGGCCTAAACTTTTTAAAAATATCCAAAAGTATCTTCTATTTAAAAGGGCTCTGTCCTTGGACAAGGCTACCTCAACTTTCAAGGAAAGAATCAGTAACAAAAAATATAGAATAGAATAGAACAGAACAGAACAGAACAGAATAGAATAGAATAATTACTTTATTGTCACTTTGAATGTACACTGATCGCCATACATTAAAATGAAATTTTGTTGCATACAGCTCTCAAAGGGTCACCACTTCCAATATACACTACATAAATATGACATAAATAAATACAGAATTATGCATATACCCACATAGATTAAATGACACATAGAAACAACACAGTCTAGTTCGCATTATGTATACATGTGCATGGCGAGAAAAACGAACCTTGCGAGTTTACCAGACAGATGGCATAGGGAACAAGCTATTACAAAATCACACAGTCCTGCTAGAAATACTAGATATAGAATATATATCTTTCAATCTCAACAAATCAAATCTGGCCAGACTGTATGAAATAACTAGATTGTCTCATTTGTGTGTCACTTTTCTAAAAGATGATATTAAGCCAGCTGCATATGCTGATTATTCATTTGGCAAAGATGATTTGGTAATTAAATTTGAGATTAATTATCTCATCAGGGCAAAAATGGGCAGAACTAAAGCAGGCCTACCATTCAACAAGTTTTGGAATGCTTTGCTGATGTGTGATAACACTATTTATTTTATGTTGCCACTTGTTTCACCATTTATGTGGTGGGACTAACACACAATGTAGCACTTCACTAGCATCATAGAGAGTAAAGTTAAGCCTTGAAGATTACATTAATGAGAACGAAAATATGAGAACAGACCAGACTTAAAACATCATGTATTTCATTTCATACAATGGCCTACCAGACATACCTAGGAAAACCACAGTTAAGGAGGTCAACCCCCCTCCTTTCCCATTGTTGTACCTTGTACCTAGACTACCCATATGCTAAAGATAGTACTAGTCAACACAGTTTTCTCAGAGATGCCACATACAATCTTTCCTGGAGAAAGTCCTTCTCACAGTATATATTTCATCTCTAGTATCCTTGGTCTATTGCTTCTTAAAAGCTAAAACTGGTGCACACTGCAAAAGCTTAAGTATTTATGGACATTCCTCAATTCACTAATGAAATACAGGTACATTGGTTGAGAGCTGCACTGGTCACCATTTCATTTTTGTGTACAATTTTAAGGGCTGGTCATTACCTTGAAAACCCTTCATTGCTTAGGAACTGGGCTTTTATAGAATGGTTTCTCCCTGCCCAACTAAATGAGGAACAGCAAGTTTCCTCCATGCTTCTTCTTTTATATAATGTCATCTTCATGATACCTAGAGGTAGGACTTTATCAATCATATCCTTGTTTCTTTAGGGGGACAAATGAAGGATTCCTGCTCCTGTGAAATTTACTCCTTCATTCTTCCCTGAGCTATCTTAGACCTGGATAATGAAAACTTGTTGCCAGACAGACTGATGCCACATACATATATGACAGTGCCTAGACAACCTTGGGTGATCTTGAAAAACTGAACAGAGTCAGCTTTGGCTATTAGTTGGATGAGAAGTCATCAAGAATCCCAAATTCTAGGTCAGGCTTGAGGAAAAAAAACCTTCTGTAGGTATGTGTCTTTAATGTTACTAGAAATCAAGTTTAACTTGCAAGATTTATGTCCAACTCAGAACATTGGTCTATATGGCCATAGAAACTAACATGACATAAGATTTCTATAGTCTGATTTGATGTCTCCATCTTTTATGAATAAACATATTCCAAATCTATGTCAGTGATAAATACAGGCAGTTATAAATCAGTTCTATCCAATACCACCCAATTTATTTGGTAATATTTTAAAATGAAAACAGAACAAGCAATATATACATTCATTTTTGATATGCAGTTTTCTCTGAAAGGCATACTAGTGTGCAATATGCTTTTCAGGGCTTTTTTTGTCATAGAACGCACTGGAACAGAGTTCCGGCACCTTTTTTTTGACAGATTTTCCAGAATTGCATTCTTTTCCTATTGTTTCCCTTCCTATCCTTGCTTGTTCTTAAAAATGCCCCGCTGGTGGTACAGTGCAAGCGGGGTTTCTTTCGACGCTGTCTGCCTTCTCTGGGAGGAGCCATGAGGCACTGGAGCACCACAGCTAGAGTGTGGCTTGATTGGCTGGATCGGACCATGTGGTGTGGAAGCCAATGGTGGCAGAGGGAGACACATAAACATGAAGGCCATCTTTCAGGAGAGGGTGAGCGAGCCTTTTGCCTTCCCTTACAGAAGGTGGGATATGAGGTTAAAAAGAGACGAAGTGAAAGGAAAGAAAGGCGGCTGGCATGGAAGCTTGCCCAAAAACAAAACTTTGCTGTTTCAGTTCCTTGGGTAGTTTAAAGGCTGGGATGTCTACGAAAATCTCTTTTTAGTCTTTTATACTTTATATTGAAACTGCAGAGGGGAAGAATAAGAAAGCCAATGTCTTATGATTTGGAGATATTATTATTAATAATAATATATATTAATTATGTATTGGGCAGATGTAAAGGTAGACTTACAGTATGAGGTTTAATCAGATCTATTTATTAAATTGGGTTTAACTTAAAGGTAAATTAAAAGTAATCTGTTCACTGACAAAGTTTCAATTTTAATTTGTTTCAATATCCACATTAAACTCCAAATGTAAATTTTTCCACCTTGTTTGACAGCTTCTTAAAAATAATTCAATCTTTTACAAGCAACCAAATTTTGTTTTATTGGGCCAATTTCATTCCACATAGAAAGCTGATATTTCCACTTATTAAACTAAAGGTGTATGCCAGTGGTAAATGTCTCAAAAGATTAATAAAATGCCTTCTTGTAATTTAAAGCCACACAGTGCATGGTAACATTAATAGTATTAAATTACCTTGAACAAAAGCCTAGTCTTTTAGATACACCAAAAACTGAAGGAGTTTTTTTTCAACTACAAAGGTATTTCTTGTAGGGTAGGCAAGGTGGGTTGTATGACATGTGTGAGTTCCGGCACCATTTTTTTTTTCAAAAAAAGCACTGTGCATATTATTCCTAATATAGGTAATTGCTGTCCAGAACTCTAAAGGCACATTTCCCACCAATTTTTTAAATAAAAGAAAAAAGGGGGAAAAGCAAATGTAATCTCAAATCCTACTGAAATGAATGAGACTTAAGTTGTAATAGCTGTCCACCTGATTTCAGTTCTGTTTCTTCTATAATGCTAAAGTGCTATCTGAGAAAAATGACAGTAATGATTTAGAAATGTAGCCTTAAAGAGAAATAGAAGAGGTAAACAACAAAGTAATTTCAGGTACTTTATATAGGTGACCTTAAAGTGTTCTTTTGGTTTATGGTCCATTTGTCCTGAGAAAGAAAAGAAGATGGAACAAGGTGAAACAATACAAAGCAAATTGCATTCATTATTAACGTGAAAAGAATAATATATTTAAATTCTAAACATGGAATGGGTAGAAACCGTACACCAATCCTTTCCTAGTACAGTTCTTCCATTATATGACATTATGTCCACCTTGTAAGCGGCTGCTGACTTTTTTTTTAAAGACGTGACATAATCCTTGTCCCGGTTTATAAATAAGAGGTCTGCTCATTTTTACATTGTTCAATTATTTAGAAATGTTTGGAAAATGGATTTTGGGCCAGTTATTCTCTCTCAGCTCCACCTACCTCATAGGGTTGTTATTGTGGGGAAAATACGAGGAGGAAGGTATGTTGGACATGTTGGCTGCGTTTAGTTATTTGTAAAAACAATAAAGGTGGGATACAAATAAATAATCCACATTGGCCATGAAAAGGTATTGTCTTCTTTGAATCATACTCAGTTCCTGAGGATTTCATATATACAGCTATATTTTTTCCTAGTATTGGTATGTACATATTTTTTTCTTAGTAATGGTGAATATGTAGTTCTTCCAAGATGTTATTTGAGTTCCCAGCCTAGTCCAGTCTCACTTCTACTGGGTGACCTTGGGCCAATCACTTTCAGCTCAACTCACCTCAAAAGATTGTTACTGTAGGGAAAATAGGAGGAGGAAAGAGTATGTATGTTCTCTGCCTTGAGATATTTAAAAAAATACTAAAGATAAGATAAATAAATATACATAAAATTCTGCATGTATCTCTGACTTCTGCTATATCTCTAACATAAGTTATCTCTCCCCATTCTGTACTATATTAGAAGAAGACCAGATACAATGGAAACAACCAAGTAGTTGCTTAGCTTAGCTACTATAGACACAGTTTAGAGCAGGGGTAGGCAACCTTGGTTCTTTTATGACTCGTGGACTTCAACTCCTAGAATTCCTGAGCCAGCCATACTGAGGGAAAAGAGAGAGGTTTCCAAGCTGAGCCATGCTGGCTAAGGAATTCTGGGAGCTGAAGTCCATGAGTCATAAAAGAGCCAAGGTTGCCTACCCCTGGCTTAGAGGAACAATTGTCTGCAAGTATGGATCCTCCTTTACACATTTCTTGAATGGACTATCAGAGGAACACCTTTTTGCCATTTTAACAAGAATTTTGTTATTAAAGGGAATACAAGATAATTGCTCCCCCCCCCCCAAAGAATCCTAATATAGAAATACCGGTCTTGTAGAAAGCATTTGAAAAGGTTTGAGTTCAAAGGTTGTCCTGTTTCACATTCAAATGTAGCGTGACAAAACATTTCTGTAACTCTGTTTTAAATTTTAGAACCGTAACTTATAATAGGCACATAATATGTTAGCGTTTTATTACCATTTTCATCCAGGTCTCTCAAACAGGAAAATAAAAAAACTCCACTGACAGACAATTAGAGATTCAAATTCCACAGGACTGTGGAGAAAAATAGAAGGAAAAGTGCTATGAAAATTTGACCTTGACATAAATCTATTTTTTTAAAAAAAAAATCCAACTTGAGATTTGAATTAAGTTCTTGAATCAAATTTACAATTATTTGAATTTAATTAGGGCATCAGATGGGGTGTTCTTGGGCTAAACATATCATAATAGTGACTTTAACTTCATGACTGAATTCCTGTCCCCTTTTGATGGCAGCATGTATAAAAGAGGCAGGGCTTTTGATCATGCAGCGATAGCAGTCATGTTGACTTTTTTTGACCCCCTCCCCCCCGGAAGGTGCCCCAGTCTCAGAATCGCTAATTTAGGTCTAAACTGTATTTTGTGTTCAGTGTACAACCCATCATTTATATATATTGATTATATGGATCCTTTTTGTCTTTAATAATTTAATTGAGCCCACCTGATCTGATGGGACAATATCTATATCTTTTCAGACTTAGAAAAATAGTTAATGTGCAGATCTTTGGTATGGGTTGAAAATAATTATTCTACATATTGTCTTAATGGACTTGAAAAAAAATTTTTTAATGAGTCATAAAAGCAGAAGTACAGAATTGTGATTGATGGAGCTTAGGAAATGATGCAGAAAAGCTGCACAAGAAAAAGCCAAAGTCAGCTTGAATAATTCAGCCTATGCATATCTACAGAATGCCTTTGCCCAATGAAATTGCATTTAAGAGAGAGATAATTTTATGAGCTTCCTACCATTTCCCAGTGAATAACATCTCAAGAGAGAAACAATGTATTTTAAGAAAATTATTGACATTGGATAGACCATAGATCTTAAGGCAAGTATGGCTTTTGAAGAGTTTCTCCTGCCTTTCTTATAAAGTCATGTAGTGCTATAACACTGATAACACTGAAGATCTACCAGATTGCATGATTAGACCATTGTTAGGAGGTAGATGACCAGCTTCTTCTTAAAATTACCAGAAACAGAGAACTGGAATACCTGAATAAAAGTAAAACAAGTATGAATATGGAAGAATGCATAGCAAAGTCTAGCATAAATGCAAAACAATTTCAATGTTTCTATCCAAATTGATACCAAATTATTGACAGTGGAACTGAGGTAGGAACACACAACATCTTTTGCTCTTCTCAGACAATTTGAGCAGGCATGTAAGAATAAATTATCAATTTCTTAGCGAAAGATCTACCAAAAAATCTACCAAAGATTTGTTGCAAATTGGATCAATTCCAATTCCATTAATTCTAATTCCAGGGGCAAAACATGAAAAGTGTCTGTTGTCTTCTGGTATTGGCTGGATGAGAAGCTGGGTAAATATTTCAAGAAGAATTAATGTTTGTTTTCTCTTTCTGATACAATTGAGATTTGCATTTCTGAGCTAGGGAGTACTCATTTTATCAGTGCATGGGAGGGATGTTTCTATATATGCATGCTGAATGAAATGAGATTTCCACCAAACTTAATGCTATGTACACTCTATAACAGGGGTCTTCTAACTTGGCCCCTTTATGACTTGTGGACTTCAACTCCCAGAATTCCTCAGCCAGCCAGGCTGATGAATTTTGGGAGTTGAAATCCACAAGTCATAAAAGGGCCAAGTTTGAAGACCTCTGCTCTATAATAACCAGTTTCTCACATTTTCAGCAAACTTGTTTCCCTTCTAAATCAAAATCCTACAGACAAACATTGTGGATGTGAAAAATTCAGCACTGTATCTGGCACCTGACTGCATGCCAAATATAACCTTTGTTACTGACCTAAGGGATTTGTTGAGGATCTCTTTCATTTCCTCAAGATAGCACTGATGTCAAAGAGGAAATATTGTAGAACAACTGTTGAATACACTGCTAAAACTTACAATCATCATGTAATGATGAGTCAATCTTGTAAACTGAGCTGTGAAGCAAAGTTCTTGCCAAGTGATCCTTCCCCTTTGATACCAGAGCTTTTCAGTTGCTTAATTATTCATAATTGTTCTTAGATTTTAGATAACTACCAGCTTTCCACACAAAGAAAAATCATCCAAAATCTTACAGTGAACATTACAATGACAAACATTAAATTACATAAGTGGAATGATCTCTGATACAATTTTCACTGAATATCTTCTCATGGTGGCAAGGATAAATTTGATGAGCCAAACTTGAAATAATATTGCAACTGATGTGTTGTTTTCGAAGGGCTTTATTTGCTGCTGAAAATATTATTTTTCCTTTGATTAAATATTTAGTCATTTGTGGAAAATATAATGCTATATCATTTGGGATGCTGATTATGATTTCTGTATAAAACAAGATGGAGAAATTCAAATGCTTTAGGAAGCATTTGGTGAATCAAAAAAACTTGACCTTTTGTTTATTAAATAGAATTTTGACTGAAAGGGTTCCAGTGAAAGATTAAAAATGTTCATAACCATCACTCTTTATCAACAATACAGAGTAAGACTCCTTTCCTTCTTACATCCCTTCGTTCACAAGAAGCAAGGAACATTCCAACTTACCAATGTTTTAGTCACTTGTAATTTCTCCAACTGAGAAAAATATGGGAGGGAGGGCTCAGAGGCACTAGATCAGGGGTGTCAAACTGCCGACCCACGGGCTGGACGTTTTATCTGAAAGCCGCACCCACCCCATTGCTGGCAATGGCAAAACTATCCCGATATATTGCGCAACATCACGTGACGTCGCGAGTTTGACATGTCTGCACTAGATCCATTTATCCTTTATACCAGTGGCCCCCAATCTTTTGGGCACCAGGGACCACTTCCATGGAGAGAGGTTTTTTTCTGTGGACCAAGGGGAGCAGGGTTTTGCATGCTGCTTGCATACTATGGATGGGGAACCCTGCTTTATACATTGCCTTAATCAATGCAGGAAAGACCAAGAGCCACAAGATACAAAGTTGTCTATGCAGCATATGTTTGTCATATGAAGCCATCCAGATTGGTAGAAGGAAGAAGTGATACATACATACATACATACATACATACATACATACATACATACATACATACAGTCATTGAATAACTTAAATCAGATTTTTTTTCTGTATAGTTGATTAATTCTTTTCAGTGTTTTGAAATCTAGAGTCTATGTATATCAAAAGAATTATGGATTTTTTATAATCAGTAAAAAGATATCCTATTTTTAGCCTATAGCAAATCAGTAACATCTGCACTTGGATGAAACTCAGCAGTTTCCTTGTGTTGCATTCCAACACTGAGTCACAACTAGTGTTAGAATATTATGACTTGTTTTTGGTACAGAAGGGTCAGTTCAAGTTACCACATACCACACACACACACACACACACACACACACACACACACACCAAACAAACAAAAGATTAAGGATGTTTCTGCTATCTTAAATACAAGAACAAATTTAAAGAAGTTATGTTTTCACATATTTATGACAGTGATTAATATTTAATTCTTATTACCCAGACAAAAAGAATCAAATTGTGATACACAGAGAACATTGTCTTTGTAAAAAAAAAAAGACAATGGACAAAAAGAATGAATATTGGGTGACTACAATTCTATATAGAATTCCTTGTATTTACTTAGTATTTTATATCATCATTAACTTAACTGTGGCTTATAGAATTTTTTTAAAATACGCAATGGCTAGAATAAGGTGGTTGCATTTGGACGAGTGCTAGAGTTGATGGTTAAGGCTAGAGCTTATCCTCAGGGAACTTTTCTCCACCAAAATGGCAAACCACCTTTTTATTCTAACAATTGACCTATCCTGTAGGTAACAAGAGTTAAGTGTGACTCAAAAGTGATCTAAATAGTCATAAAAACCTATTTATTTATATATTTGAATTTAATATAGCTGTCCTACTCCATTGGAGTTTGACTATTAAAAGCCTAGCCCTTCATGAATTTATCTACACTCCCCTTTCAAATCAATCTCAATTGTTTTTTATATGCCCTTGCCAAAACTCCTTTGAAAAAGTATTTCCTTTTCACATGTAAATGACTGAAATGTAAACCAAGTAGCATATAACATTTCTCTCTCTGCTCATCCAAAGGCAGGAAGCTCAAAAATGCTGATTTTTTTTTTTGTTCCAAAATGCTTACAAAAAAGACAGGTGGTGAATTATTGTGTCTGTAAACTGAGATTTTGATGCGAGTTTGAATGTGATTGAAAATGACATGTTGGATTTTGCCGCGTATTTTATGATTATTTATTGTCTTGTCATATTGCAATTTATCTTAGGGACTTCTAATATGTACATTCTTTGTATTGTTTTTCATTCCTATGTAATCTTGAATTCCAAATAGTTAAAAGCATTTCTGCTTATTAAAATGGGAGAATACATGTGATTGTTCACTCTTTCTGCATGGAAGAAATGATACAAAGGATAATCCCATCTTTATTTATTCTGAACAACAACCCAATGAAGTATATTAAAGTACATGCTAATAGCTAGAGCTGTGTGGTTTGGGAATTCAATTCAGAATCTTAACTTGTTAGGCAAATGGGGCTCTCTAAATTGGTTTGGACATGGAAAAGGCTTTTCTTGAATCAATGGGAAATCCTATTAGATCCCATTATTTGCTCATGAGAATTAAATCTTTTGGAAACATGGAATCAAACTGATTTTCCATGTATAATTGATTATTTTAATTGGAATTTGTAATCCACATCTTGCCTAATAGTAATACTTCTGAGATTATACACTCTTCCTGCTACATTTAGAAGGTCTATATCTGGAGTTACAAAACAAGTGTATAAAAACAGCTCTGGAAGTCATAAAGGATATGAGGTTGAGCAAAGCAGCATTGACAATGTGTTTTGTACCATAGAGGTGATATATTCATCTTCTGAAGATATACCACGACATAGTTGCTGGCATGTCCACAAGCCGGAAAGCACTTCTTTGTGTGTTCTCTGACTACCGACACACTAAAGCAATATTTTTCAATCTCAACAAATTTAAGATATGTTGTTTTTAATTCTTTTTTTATCTCTATTTTCTAACTATGCTCTTTATATTACCATATGATTTTATTGTAAACTGTTCAGAGTTGCCTTGGTGAGATGTAGTATAGAAATTTGATAAATAAATCAATAAATCATTAAATAAACAGTGCATAATAGTGTATAGTAGTATAAAGGTAAAGGTAAATGTTTCCTCTGTCCAGTCATGTCTGACTCTAGGAGGCATGTTTATCTCATTTCTTAGCCAAGGGACCCAGCATTGTCTGAAGATACTTCTGTGGTCATGTAATAGGCATGACTACATGCTAGGTGCACAGAACACTGTTGCCTTTCCACTGAAGTGGTACATATTTATCTACTCACATTTGCATGTTTTCGAATAGCTAGGTAAGCACAAACTGGGGCAAGTAACTGGAGCTCACCCCATTGTGGAGTGCTTGGGTCTCGAACCTGGGTTGTCAACTCTCTAGCTGACAAGCCCAGCATCTTAACTGCTGAGCCATTGCGACTTCATATATTGGTAATAATATAGTGCATAGAAAAATAAGTGCCAAGAAACTAGAATGGAAGAGGATGAGATGGAATGGAAGGATAAGAATAATATTGAGGGATAAATGAATTCAATTTTGTTCTATAATGTCTTTGACTCAAATATTTTTCTTTCCCGATTCAGATTGGAAAGCAGTACGATACTGAGTTAAAGAAAAATCAGAAGAATCTCACAAGATTTTAGATAGATAGATAGATAGATAGATAGATAGATAGATAGATAGATAATCTATTGGATATAGCTAATAAACATAGAATATGGTTCTGAAAGCTGGAAACCCAGGTAGAAAAAAATACTATCATGATCAAGATAAAACCATATATTTATCATAGAATAAGAGAGCAGATCTCTTAGCTTACCTCCACAGTATATAAGGAATGAAGTGAATTACAAAGCTCTCATCCATTTAAGAAGATCTTATCGATCACTCTAATATAGGCCTTAAGGTGTCTCTTGGGGACCACTGCAGCAGTTAGTCAGCACCAGATATAAAGGACCTTTAAAGGGATAGCCAAGGGTGTTGTAAATCTTTTCTTATTTCAAATTAAATGGCCATCCTGAAGGTTTTTAAATTTGTTTCCAACCCAAAACAGGAGAATGGAAAATGAAATGGTGTACTGCAGAGGTCCCCAACCTTTTGGGCACCAGGGATCGGTTCTATGGAGAAAAGTTTTTCCACAGACTGGAGGGTGCGTGGTTTTGTGTGCTGCCTGCATCTCGCAGATGGGGCTTTGCTTCGTTGTGAAGACCAATTGCTGGCATGCCACGGCCCCTGGTGTACTGCACATGTCTCTAGATTCTCCTAAATTGTCACTAGACTGTAATTTTTAACATGATAAATAAGGATGTTTATTAAAAGGGTGGAAAGAAAGCATTTTATTTATTTCCTTGTTGTTTTGCTTAGGATTGCCTGAGTATGTTGCTCAACCAGCACACCTGAATACAAAGAATCTGATTGTGGCCTAGAACTTTTACTTTACCTCTTAGAGGACTCATTTCTGATCCAACTCACTGATCCTGATTAATTCCTTATGCTCGCAGACGACAAATTTCCATTGAAGCTTTAAGAACACTTCCTTTTAACTTCTATTGACTCTCAAGAGATTTCCTACACATGGTTCAGCTCCTTCCTTCAACTCTTTCGGCTTTCAGCTAGGAAGCACTTACCTCTCCCTTTACCATCAACTCTGCCTTAACCATCAACTCTTTCCACCTACAGTCTCTGTTTGCCTAAAGCTTATTGGACTTATTGCCTGATCCCTGGATGTTTCCTTGGCTCTGCATTAAATCTTATCTGACTTCCAGTCTCAGAGAACTTCAGCATTGCTTCCCCCCCCATTTGAACATTGCTTAATTCTCTGTTTTGCTGGAAATTAAGAAAGTGTTTCTCTTCTTCATTTTTTATTTGTTTACATGTTTAGGCAATTTCACTTTCTTTCTCTTCTAGACCTTCTTTATTTTTCCCTCTTGGTTGATCTGCTTCCTTTTACATCTCTCAAGTATTTGTTTCTTTTGGTGCAAAGTTTTTTGGGGAGTTGGAGAAGACCTGATGGGGATGATCAGGCAAATTTTTCCTTCCACCTTCTTTGGTACATATTATGTTTAGTAAGGTGTTTAGTAAGAGCCAGCGTGGTGCAGTGGTTAGAATGCAGTATTACAGGCTAACACAATGCTCACTGCCAAGAGTTTGATTCTCACTGGCTCAAGGTTGACTCAGCCTTCCACCCTTCTGAGATTGGTAAAATGAGAATCAGATTTTTGGAGGAAATATGCTTGACTATAAACCGCTTAGGGAGGACTGTAAAGCACTATATAAGTCTACATATTATTGCTATTACTTGGGGGGGGGCTATCAGGAATCTCTCTGTCTCGCTCTCTCTCTCATCTATTACAGGTATGTAAATTAGCCAATGAACTATTTTGTCTGTATACATGCTTGCATTTGAAACTGTTATTCATTCTCTTGCTGTTTGTGTAGGCATCTGAGATAAGTCCTTTGGCTGTCTAATACAATGTTTCTCAGCTTCAGCACATTAAGATGAGTGGACTTCAACTCCCAGAATTCCCCATGCTCCCTCCCCCAATGTGGGAAGGAAGAGGCTGCTGCACATTGCCTGAATATACAGCCATTTTCCATTCATTGATGATCTGAATTTCTGTATGAATGGATTTCTCCACAGAGAATTTCATAGAAAGCCTAGACTAACCCCAAAATATGTATTACTCTCCCAATATTTAATAGACTTTGGAATGCGCACAAGGAGTAAGACAAAATCTTCAGTCAATCATCATTTTAGAAGCTGGTAGGACCAGAAGCAGAGTCACTGCATATAAAGAAAACAGGGTCAAAATCAGCTGGCTATTCGCTTTGAATAACTGAATGAAACTGTTGTTTCTCCAGGGACAACAGACTGAAAATGCTTCCACGAAAAATGCACTTGCTATCTTTGGTACAACAGAATGGAAGAGCAAGTGAGAGAAAGCTGCACTGAATTCTGCCAAGTTTTGGGCGCTCTCTGTTTGATGCAGCTGCACACTGAAGCAAAAAGAAGTCTGCAAGTATCCACATGTTCTTAGCCGGAAGCAACTGAAAAGCCATCTGTTTAGCAAAATGGCACTTTTTTGTTTGTTGGTTTCCTGCACACTGTGCAGACTATAGGCCATCTTAATAATGCATCTTGCAATTGATCTCTATCTCATGCCTCCCAATGTTGAATTAGTTATTCTTAAGCAATGAATACCCCTAGGGATAAGTACATCCAATTATGTACTTTAATTTGGTCTACTTCAACTCCCTTCTTCCTGAATTCCAGTTTTAATAGGAGCTCTAAAATGTATTCTAGAATGGTATATAGTTTACTGTGGTGGACAACTTATTTGATTAATTAACATCTCTTTTCTACCACTTCTCATTAACCCTGCATACTGATACAGCAGTGTAACAAAACAAACTTGATATCAACATCCTGTTACCTCTTGCTCCCCATTGCCAGAGAAGTAATAAAATCAGGGACAACGTGTAACTGATTTTTGTTTGGTTTGAAAATGCTATGCCACCATTCTAATGACTTTTATTTACTTTTATAATTTATTCAGAATTGTTTTCCCAATTATGAGGTGTCCTGCATAGATCCAAAGTTAGTTAACAGTATAAGAGATAAAATATTTTCTTTGCTTTATACTGTCACAATAGAATATGCACTATACTATATTGTATATAGTAGATTCATGTACACAGTTAGCCTGGATGTAACTAGGTTTGTAGTCAGAGGGAAACTGTTTATATTTTCTAACTACAGGATCTCCCAGTGAAAAGATATGAAACAAGAAAGTATGTTTCTCATATTATAATTTCAGTTAAATGATCTGCTTTCACCCTTCCCTTCCATGATATGGCAATGGTACTCCACTTAACTTCAACATAAGCACTTAACTTTTTTTTTGCTTTGCTGCTGATATTCATGCTAAATGATTTATATCTAATATCCACATTACAGTTTATATGTTATCCCTGAAGCAGGGAGATAGCCATTTCAGAATCAGAGAAGTTAGTTCAATAACAAATATGAAACAATATGAGCTTTATTTTGCTAACAATACTTTATAAAAGAGAAAAAAGTATACCACGTTTCTCTTAAATGATTAAACACATTCTATCTAATATTAATCATATGCTGAGATGATATTTTAATTATTTGATATAGCTTCATGTGTAGATGTTTTAGCCTGTATCTCATTTTATGGAAGGTACCTGAGATACCTCATTTGTAAAGGGTAGTATGTATATTTCAAAGTATTTTTTTAAAAAATAAAATGTATTTCAAACAAACAAATATGGCCTATGAAACAATTCACAATACAGCTGCAGTATTTATCAAGAAATCTCTACAATCCACCCTACTGTCTCCATGATTCGAAATAGAGAGCAATAATGAATGATCAACGGTTGATCCACAACACTGATTTCTGTCCACATTTTTTTTAAAAAAAGAGCAGGTGCTTTCCCAAGCTGGATTATTTCATCAGCATTTCAGTGAGAGAAATTTTTGACAGATGGTTCCTTTAAATCATTCACATACAAGTGACTGCCAACTCTAAAGGCTGGAAAATTATTTATTTGTCTCGAAGCAAACCATTCAGATCCACTTTCCACGATGTAGTCCAGATTCAGATGTCTGTCAATTGGCATTCATACCCATCTCTTCATCTAATGAGGGTGTTAAATACTTTGCTTCTATTTCTGTTCATTTACCACATTGTCATTCCAAGAAGCGGGCAATGTGCTGAGTGCTTCACCTCTGTGTTTGACTGGCATAATAACATTACTGTTATAAGACACTTTGCCACTTATACCTCTGGTAACCAGACTCCCTGATTCTCTGTAGGACTTTGGATGACTTTTTATTTATTTATTTATTAGATTTATTATGATGGGCATACATAATATTCCTTCCTCTTGCTATTTTCCCTCAACAACAACCGTGTGAGGTGGGCTGGGCTGAAAGAGAGTGACTGTCTCAAAATCACCCAGCTGGCTTTCATGGCTAAGGCAGCACTAGAACTCACAGTTCTTAGTTTCTAGTCCAGTGCCTTAACCACTGGACCAAAGTGGCTCTCTAAATAATATTATAAAAAGGTCAATATGCAATCAATATGTATTGCTACAATGCAATACAATAAACAAATGATATTATACAATATCACAAATATGACATTGTGCATCTCCTTTGACATTCAACCAACAGTTTGACCTCCTAACTTTCTTTCCCAATGAAAAACTGACTAGTTGGAAAGCAAAGTATCATCCACTAGTATCAACTTTCTAGCCAAGATTTCCTCTGGCTTTATTTAGGCTACAATACAGGTCAGATACCCATTCTATTCTATCTGATCCCTCAGCCTCTTACCATATTTGTAATTTACAAAAGAAGTTCTACCCTGAGTGTCACATGAATCTTTCTCATAAATTCCCTTCAGTATTCCAGAGTCAACTTGTGAAGTGCTCTTCTTGCTTCTCTTCAGATTGGATAAGCTTTAGCCACCCAATTTTAAACATTTTCTAGCAATAACAGTCATAAAACACAATAAGAAAGAAAAAAAGCCGTCTCTTGCTTGCTATCTCTGCTCCCATTCCACTAAAAGTTAAGAGGATTTAAACTCTGGGAATCAACGTTTCTATAACTACTTTTTCAACAATGATATCTGAGGGGTTTCTTCCCCTGGTTCCTAACGAATTGTGGGTCAATGTTTGCTCAAGCCAAACCCATCAGGACAGACATGTCTGCAGGATCCATTGCTTTTGTCCAAATGATCAAAGGAGCAGACACACAATGCCAATTCTATCCCTTTCATTTGTGCATGCAACTTTGTGCACAAGACTGAAAAATGTGGCAATGCTTGGTTTATGATGGCACAGGGCTGCTTTGCCCCATCTTGGTCTCATTTGCAGATATTTTTGAAATAGGGTTAACTTAAACTTCTTAAAGAGTTATTATATATTTGCTACTTTTAAATATAAGAAATAGAAGCTTTGTTGGCTTAGAGTTAACTCAGAAAGAAATGGCTAGGCATGTGAACCATTGCCAGATAATACTGTGTGAACAATAAGTAAACAAACAAACATCTTACATGCATTGTAAATTTAATGCTCATGAACACAGAATAGCTAGCTTGTTTGAGTCTTCCAATGACAGATACAAGTCATATTACCATGCTTGATATTGGAGGTAATATATAGTAATAGAAGAATAATTATTAGGACCCATTGAAAGTTCAATGAATCTTCCATACATTCATCTACTCTTTAAAATCATTCAAGTTTGTTGTCATTGATGTAACTTCTAGCTTTAAATTTCAATGTTTAATAAAATGTTGTACTAAGGAGTTATTGGTACAGTATCTGACTGAAATTTCCAATCATTCTGCTTTGTTGGGTAATCCTAGAGTATGCTAGTTTTTTTATATATAATACTTTTATTGATATTATCATTACAATAGTAAAAACCAGTACAAATTTTAAAAAGGTAGAAGAATTTCTTGTAATAGAAGGTGCAACAAAAAGGAAAAATGGAAACAGAAAAAAATGGAAAAATAAGAATAAGAATAAAGTAAAGAAAAAGAAAAAATACATAAGGATGTGACTTCCTGCCTTCATCATAATAGGTATAAACTTTTAGTAATTGATAATCTCCTCTCAAAATACAACAAAAGTTCTCTTCTTCCCATATAACATCTGTTTGTAAACAAATCCATAAAGCATTGTCATTTTAGTCCTGATATTAGCAAAAGTCCATTAAGTATTGCAAAAAATAATAGCACATCTATATTGTTGTTAGTTGTGAAGTCGTGTCCGACCCATCATGACCCCATGGACAATGTTCCTCCAGGCCTCCTTCTCGTCTACTATCTTCTGGAGTCCACTTAAGTTCACACCTACTGCTTCAGTGACTCCATCCAGCCACCTTATTCTCTGTCGTCCCTTTTACTATTGCCCTCAATCTTTCCCAGCATTAGGCTCTTCTCTTTTCCTAATGAGTCCTTCCTTCTCATTAGGTGGCCAAAGTATTTGAGTTTCAACTTCAGGATCTGACCTTCTAAAGAGCAGTTATGGTTGATCTCTTCTAGGACTGACCGGTTTGATCGCCTTGAAGTCCAGGGGACTCACCGGAGTCTTCTCCAGCACCATAGTTCAAAGGCCTCAATTCTTTTGCACTCAGCCTTTCTTATGGTCCAACTTTCACAGCCATACATTGCAACTGGGAAAACCATGGCCTTGACTATACATACTTTTGTTGGCAGGGTGATGTCTCTGCTTTTTAATATGCTGTCTAGATTTGCCATAGCTTTCTTCCCCAGGAACAAGCATCTTTTAATTTCTTGGCTGCAGTCCCCATCTGAGGTGATCTTGGAGCCCAGGAAGATAAAATCTGTCACTACCTTCATTTCTTCCCCATCTATTTGCCAGGAATTGAGAGGGATGGATGCCATGATCCTAATGTTGAGTTTCAAGCCAACTTTACATCTATATTAACCTTAATCAAATAAACCAATTTTATATTCCTTCTTTTTAGTTCTAACAATCATAATATTTAGTCCATTGATATAATGTCTTAGAACTTGATTTCTTTTCATTTTTTCTTTGCTCCTTCTCATAAGATGCTTCAAAACTTTTAACAAGCCTCTTTTGCAAATCCAGTATAGGAAAATTATTCAGTTCACTTGCTTGGTTTATTGTTTGTATATTCCTTTTATTTATTAAAACACTGTCCATTTTTATTTTTTTGCTCTTTTATGTCCAGCTTAACATCTTTTCCATGTCATTCTTATAGCCTGTGATTTGTAAATCCACTTACAATCTTCTCAGGTAAAACTGCTTTAACATTTTAAGCAAAATGTTACAATATTTTGCTTCATTCTACAATTGTAAATAGAATTTATGAATTCTTCTCCTTTGATTGTAATCTTTATTTCTCTTTAGTGTCAAAGTCCACTGCCAAAAAGAAGACATCATGAAAAAAACCACTGCCATGTTTGTTTAGACTGAGAAATTTGGTCAGTCAGGGAAGCTCCAGAGTGATAGTGGATATATAAAAGAAAATAACAACAACAACAGCAGGAGCACCTTTACCATTACTATAATAAAATAAGCTAAACAAGCAAACAAGCACAAAGAAAAATTCCAAACAAACACGAAACAAATTCTCCTGTTCAAATGCATGGAAAGCAAGATTAAAGAAGATTCCACAACCAATCGCATCCTGATTCTAGTGATCCTGAGGGCCCAGATCAGACATGTCAAACTTGCGACATCATGTGACATCGTGCGACACATCAGAGCTTTTTTCTCATTGCCTGCAATGGGGTGGGCGCAGTTTCCCAGAAATGCATTCGGCCCACGGGCCGGCAGTTTGACACCCCTAGCCCAGATATACCCTTATGTGGTCTCAACAGCTCTCAGAGAGTGCTAATGACCAGATGACTGCAAAAAAAGTACAATCCTTCCATCCTGCCCCCACCATCCTATCAGAACCTATCCTTTCATCTCTCTACCATCCAGTCTCAACTTTCAGTACCAATCCTTCCATTTCCTGCCATCAGAACTGATGAAGCTTCTTGGATGAGAAGTGAAACATTTTCTTCTTCCTCAAAGGAAAAAAAAAGTCCAGTTGCCTTTTGAAGAAAAAAGAACTTTTGAGACAACTATGACCTGGATGACTGAGAATCTCCAAAGACATAATAACTAACTTTTTTTCTGCAGAGGAAAAAATCATTAGCTGGTCTCTTGCAGAATGTTGACATGAAACTCCACCTTCCTCTTACTGCCCTGCATACATAAGCTGATCCATTCAAAAGATTTTACTCTATAAAGTTATATACAGTAAGAGGTTTCTTTCTATTCCACAGACCTTTAGCCATGTAGGACTAAGATTCTGAGACAGAAACCATAGTTCTTTCCCCCACCAGCTGTTGAGTGAAGCCATGAAAAAAACAGAAGCTTGCTATGAACTATACATGCTCCCTCTGAAAGCTATTTTTCCTCATAAGCAGATGAATAAGTTGTCTAAATGGTTAATTGAATGAATATGCTCATAGGTTATTCATGAAGTTACTCTTTTATTATGAATGAATGAATGAAAAATGAATATGTCCACCACAATCCACAGACTTTATTTTTCACTACTGGGATAAAGTCTATATCCTACCTAATTAAAGGCTTTGAGATGCGGCTCACATATATTGTAACTGAGATAAAACAATAGCTACTTTTTTATCTCTAGCAATTGCAAGTCTGCCATAATTTTAACCAGTTAACTTGGGACCAAGTTCATGTTCCATGTTTGATCAGGCAACACTAATTAATGTGGGCTTTAGTGGTCTTTCAAAGCATCTTCCAAATGATGCTAAACCCTGGAGTAAGGCTAAACCCTTACTCCAGCAGAGAGAGAGCTCAGATTTTGCAAATTAAATCCCTTCCTTTCCCTTCTCAAGTCAGCTAGCTTGTACAAGCAATTGAGTGCTGAACTGTAATAGCTGACTAAACCCACCTTCCCCCTGTGTGAATCTGTGTTGCCCTACTTTCTTGGAATTTTTGTAAACTGGCAGGAACAACCAGCCTGAAACACAAAACCAGGATATTCCTAGGCAAACCAGATATATGGTGAACCTAGACAGTGCAGACTTTGAAAGTGATGGCCATTATAGGAGCATATCTTAGCCTCTTACTGGGTGAGGCTCTTCCTTGAGCAGTTTGCCATTTCTAGTGGCAAACAGAAGTGGTTTCAGCTTCCCCCACTCTTCAGTGTGTGGGTCACAGTAATTCCCTGAAGAGGATAGCTTGGAATTGGCCTTTGCAACTGTTAAAGGTTAATCATCCTAGGGTAAGTCCTCCTCAAAGCTACCATAATTTGGCTACAAAAAATCATTATCAATCATAGATGACCAACAAGAATTTTCTGTATCTCTTTGCTGCCATCTAATGATTGTCCAGATTTTTTGCACCTCATGCTCTGCTCATCAAAAGAGACTACTACTGGAAGTAGTCAAATGTATTCCCCCCCCCTTTACTATGATTACCCCATTTTGTTTTTGGGGTCATTATGTAATATTTATTAAAAAGTAAAGTTTAATAATACTTATTAAACATTAAACAAACTCAAAGCCTAGAGGTGGTGTGGGTTTTTCAGAAAAAGTTTTGGCCAACTCAAACTCTATTTCTACTGCTGTGTCTCTGAACAACTCCCTTCCTTTGGACAGGAAAGCAAGAAAGTGGATTGTGTCTCAGAGAGATTTCCTGAACAGTGTTGACAAAAGGTGAGTTCCTGGTGGAAAAAACAAATCATTTGAAACCTCTGTAAGATGAAACCTGCCCATTCAGCACCTGTTCTATTACTTTCCAAGGAGTAATCTCAGTTTTTCCAAGCTGAAACTCCTATTCGAAACACAATAAAAATATCTCTGTGTTTTGTATATTCTAAGTAATTACCCTCACCTCATTTATTAGTTGAGCTAATCCACTTCTCTGCAGCAGGGATACTTGTTTAGTATTACTCTCTTTTGCATTAATTATTAGTATGTAATTTTCTTAAGTACTGAGGCCTCATTTATATGCACATTCCCTGGAATCAATTAGATTTCTTGCCAATTCATCAAGAATTCAGGTCTGATAGAAATAAGAATAGAATTTGGCAGTAGTGGGATTCAAAATATGTGAACAACTGGTTCTTTGTTTGGATGCTGCTTCCGGAAGTCCATTCCGGACTGGGCAAAAAAAATTTAGCTACTGGTTGTGCGAAGTGGCTGAATCCCACCACTGGAACCAGGCATTATTTTGTTTGCTTTTTCTTTTAAACAAATGCTTTTTTCTTTCTTTCATTATGGCATTTGTATGCTGTCCAATAACAGGACTTTGCCAGGCAGCTTATAATAATTATTAAAAACAACATGAAACTCATTGTAACTTTAGCATTATAATTGATTGCATCAGATTTCATGAGTTATTAAAATGAGTTATTAAAGGATATTTTTTGTTAAATCCTAAATCTGCGAAACAATCAACCTAAATAATGTGTATTGTTCTCTTTGTCATCTCTGAATGTTATCAGGAATAATGTCTACAGTTTAAGAAAGACATCCACTTTTTTTAAATATAGAGCTTATTCCACAGAGTTTCCAGGAATCAACAATGAATCAAAGGGACGATAACTATTGTCTGTCTGTCTGTCTGTCTGTCTATCTTCATCATCATCTATGATCTACCATCTATCATCTATCTTGAGATATAGATATATCAGAGAGAGAGAATGTAGGAGAATGTTAAGAGATAGTCAAATCATCTAACCTGTTACATTGGTGATTTATTGGTGGCTATGATTAGTTGCAATTTTTTAAAAAAATCTTTTCAGTAGTCCACATAGTGTACACTCCTCTCTATGGTCTCTTGTTTGTGCAAATTGTCCCATGGAGGATTTCCATATTTCGTATGAGAAGATGACCAACTTGTTTCATTTGTTTGTCCAAACATTTGTCAGTTTAGATTTGAAGAGATCCAATGGTTCATCTGTAATTAAGTGCATTATATTACAATTTATAAATAGAAAATTTGTAAGCTTTTGGTGAATGTTTTCTTAGACTTTACTCACAAAGCACTCCTGGGAGTTTCAGTAATTTTTTCAGCCAATCCATCTGCAGCAGAGGGATATGGTATCAATATCACACATCTGATTCCCTTCTTTTTCAGGAATGTCTGAAAGCTGTTTGGTTACAAACTGTCCATTATTATTCATTAACTGTTCTGGAACACCTGCTCTCCCAAAGAGTCTCCTCAAATCATTTATGGTTTGTATGGTTATTGCTGACCATACAATAAGCAATAACCATACAAACCATAAATGATTTGAGAAATATTCTTGGCACTTTGAACATGGATTCACCCCAATTAAAAATTGTGCCTATAAATGTTCCTCCAAAGTTTATATGAATTCTAGCCAGGCAGGCCATTTCAACAAGATATTTTTGGCATCTTTTGGATATGTTTAGCAAGCTGACCAACTAGTTGCAAACTGTTAAATTTGTTGATGCAGTCCCTGCCACCAAACTGCAAACTAATTTCTTTGTTTTTACTACATGAGGATGTCCAACACTCTCAATTCTTGAGCTCCCAATTTGGATAATATGATGAGCACTCAGTCCCTACATCCTTGTCTGCAGAATTATGAATTCTATTTTGTACCAATGTCCTTTATGGGAACCCCCCTCCCAATACTCCATTCAAAAAGCTGCTGTTAGTGGAATTGCTCTTCCTGGATCAAACATTGAACACAGCAGCTGATAATTAAAGAGGAGAGTAACTACCTTTTATACAAGGACTTGTCAAAATGGTTAACTCCTCAAATGTAATTCAGCAGTGTTTGTCTATTTCTGTATAATTTTCCTGTGCAATTTTGAGGGAATGCAGTGGGAAAGTACTCGTTATTCATCATCTTTCACAATATCTAAGCTAACTATGCCAACACCATATTGCGAGACATAATACACCAATTTCAGATCAGGGTGGGGTAAAATATGTGTTTTGTCCACTTCATCATCTTCCTGCCTGCTAAGAGAGTGTTGAAGGGACAGAATATGGACAGAATCTTTTAGAATTAATTAATCCTACAAAGGATTGTAACTCTGATACATCTTGTGGCCTGGGACATTCACAACTGTTAGAATTTTCTCTGTACACTTGCCTTGGCCTTGTACTTCTACACAAACCTAGTGGTGGGATTCAGCTGGTTCACCCCATTTCGGCTAATTTTTTGTTGCCCAGGCCCAGAATGGATTTCCAGAAGTGTCATCCACACACAGAACTGGTTGTTCACATATTTGAATCCCACCACTGCACAAACCTAATATAAATACTACATTTAAATAACTCACACTTGCCACAGAGTATTCTGAAGTCACTGTCCACAAGTCTCTGCAGTCCTATCTGCAATCACCATTTTCTCTGGTGACAGTGATGTAGCTTGTAATATTTGGGCCATGGCTTTCTGCCCAGACACTAGTGTTGATATTACTAGACCATCCTGTTATAAAGATATAAATTTCCTTGTTAACTATTTCTATTTCACTTTCATGATCAAACACTTCACGATCAAACACTTTTTAAAGTAGAGATGTATTCTTAGTCTTTAGGAAATGATTTGCTTTTCCCTAAGCAACAGGCTCTGTAAATATCTCTCACTTTTTTTTGCTGTTTGTACAAGTTTCTCTTTTAAATCTGCATGAACTGATGAGTGTGAATTTTGAATTGTTACTCAGAGTATGCTATTGCAAGTTTGTTTGCATTTGTTTTTATTCCTAATTGGAACTCTATTACATCTTTGCAATAGTTTTCATGGGAAGAGCAATTTCAAATTCATCCTTAAATATTAAATCTGTCTCTGTTATGAATCTCTTGCTTTCAGAATTTCACAGTCTAGCTGATCTCTCAATGCATTGTTAAGTCCTTCAATAAATTTGCAATGTTCAGATGCTTTTTGAGTTTAGCTGCATATCCTACAATATATTCTTCCTTTTTCTGTTTGCTTTATGAAATCAAATTTCTATGCTAATAATAGTGATTTTAATCCCAAATATTCCTGCATCATTTTCAATTTATTCATCATATTTGTATGGTACTCTGTCTTACAAGATAATGACTCTAGGTGTTATACAGCACTTAGTTTAAAAGAAAAAGAAAACCAATAAATATAAATTGTGAGAATAAAACATATTGATACACTATAGCACCACGTCTGTCATACCATTCAGTAAAACTCACATTTTTTATCCCCCAAACTGTTCAAGTCCTTCAATATATAATGTCTAATCTACTGTGGCACTATCAAGCAGGCTAATCTTCCCAATGTAACTATCTACCCTGCTGTGCTGTTTTCTCTTTACTCACCAGTTTAATGTTATTCTTTTCTTTATTTGTTGTACTAGCCTCTCTAGAGATAAAGTGAGGTTTGAGATACTTTTTAAATAATTCTGTCCTACTCACCACTATATCTATGACTTCAGGCTCAAGAATAAGTTTTTCCAGGTGCTTGCTTCACTGAAACTTCTAAAAGAACTAATTCAAGTAAGTCTGTAAGAGTTAAAACACATATAACCCAAGGTAATAAAGTAAAGTCACCATCATCATTTTAGCCATTGTCTACTCTATCCACTGCAGGATGAAGGCCTCTTCCACATGTTTCCAACCTATATGGTTCTGAGCTTTCTTTTGTCAATTGGGCCCACAATAAAGTAAAGTATTACTGGTTAAATCTACCAATAATAACAGGAACACTTTATATTACATTTCAGTTAGTACATGTTTGAAACTTAAAAGTGCATTGTGAAATTTGGAAATGCATGTGCTTCAAATAGTGTTAGTATGTTTCTTTTTGAAAATGCAAAAAAGATTCTTCTCCTTTCCAGTCTTGCATATATTAAAAACATCACTGGGTGAGGGGAGATGAGAAAGAGGGGGGAAGTAAGGGAGAGTGTTAGAGAGTGCGGATGCAGTTTGGGGGGGTGGGCAAGCAACATCTATGTGTATTTTGTCAAATGTGAAATTTCTTCTTTTTTGTTTATGTAATTGATAAATGAAAAATAAAAACTTTTTAAAATAATAATAAAAAAAATCACTGGAGAACATAGACTGTTTCTATAGCATAGTTTCATCAACTAAAATATAAACAAATCTTTCATTCATAGCACAAGCAACAAATCCAGGAATGCTTTAATGGATTACATCAGACTGAGAAGTGGTTTTGATTCTCTTTGGAGCAAGCCTGGATATTAAATTCTAAAAAACCCACCAAAAGAAAGAGAGGGATCCCTTAAGATTATCCTATTCATTCAGAGGAGTGAAAGTGAAATAAGTTCTGAAGTAGGCCACACAATGTTTATACCATAACATTGACTGATTGATTGATAAGATTTATAAGGCCACCCAACCCAAGTAATGTGATTCTGGGTAGCATACTGCATAAAAACAACCCATCAGTCAAAGAAGAAGAAATACCCACATAATGATAAAGAATGCAGTATATAAGTTCCAAATATAAAATATGAAGTGGTAACCAAGCCCATTCATTCTTTGCAATTCAATTGGACAATGGAAAGAAGATACTGTATAGGACCAGATTTCTGCAGGATAATTCTCCAACAACTAAACATAACTGGACCAAATTTGGTATGTGGGAGACAAGTCAGCAAAAGAAAGTTCAAGTTCAAACCAAATAAGATCAGTGTTGAAAAAGTCAGAACAGATGTAGAGGAAAACGTCTCCCCTAATTTGTCCGAAATGGTGTAGGGTTTCCTGCCCAAGCAGGGGGTTGGACTAGATGACCCCCAAGGTCCCTTCCAACTTTACTATTATTATTATTATTATTTAATAATAATAATAATAATAATAATAACAACAACAATAACAACAACAACAACAACTTTATTGTCACTTCGAATGTACACCAATTGGCATACATCAAAACAAAATTTCGTTGCATATAGCTCTCAAAGGGTCACCACCTCCGATATACACTCCTTGTTCATGGCCAGCTCAAGTTTCAGATCGTCCATTTTAGTCTCTAGGGAGCGAACGATGGCAAACAGAACAGCTGGAAACAGAGCTCCATGTGGATTAGCCCTCAAATTAGCTTGTATTCCTGCACAACAATCTTGCCTCCTTTCCTTTTTCTGATCCTGACTCTTCCATCTTTTCCTTAAAGAGGCCTTGCTTCTTTTCGCCCCTGGAGAATGCTGCCACCATCACCAACTCCTCCAAAAGCCTCTCTCCCTTCCTCTGGGCCTGCCGGCAGCCTCATCCAGTTCCTTCGCTCCGTAAGCCCCGGAACCTCTCCTCCTCTGCCTCCTTTGGAAACAGCCCTGATTTGCAATAGAATCCATTGCTGGGCCAGCAGTCAGATCTTGCTGCTGGCAGAACAATTTCAAACAGCACCAATGACTTTTAACGGTCTCACCAACAGTTCTGAAACAGCTAGAAACTCGCCATGCCAGCAAAGATTGTCAGTTGTATGTTACCTTAGTTCTACCACATTGCTGAAACACATCAAAACCTTCCTGATCATGTGGCCCATATCCCTTAATATTCCTCCCAAAACTTTTCACCTTCAAGAGCCAATGCAGCCGCAGCCGATCCAGGCGCCACCATATTAGAACAGCTCTTCTCCAGCTTTTCTCTATGTGAAGAGACAAACAGATCAGAATGTTGCCAACTTTACCATTATAAGCCTCCCTCCCTTTTTTTGCAATAATTTTATTAGAATTTACAAATGCAAAGAAAAAGAAAATATATGAAAATATAAAATGAAAATATAAAAAGGAAAGAAAAATGTGTAGAGATAGAAAAAAGAAAATATATATAAAATGAGAGCAGAATGAGCTCGAAATGGCCATATTAGTCTCCCAAAAGTTCTTTAACTCTTTGTCAAGAAAAAAAAGAAATCTGGATTTGTAAATGTTTTGCAGTAGCAACTTGAGCCTGCTTAATGCCCCTAGTTGGGAGCCTGCAAGGCAAAAGAGATCGTAAAAAGTAGAACTGCAGTATAGCAGTTAAAATGCCAAGGTGTAATCAATCAGACCGGTCTTTCTGAAAAACATATAAAAGATGACTCCTTTTCCCTCCAGATTAAATATAAGCTATTTCAGTAACTGAACACCTTCTCTAGTATTTCAATTAAAACAAAGTCTTTTCTTCGCTTATCTCATGACTCATTTATAATCAATTTGTAAAAATTCATCATTCAATTCTAATCATCTATTAGGAGTTATATATTATATATTTTAACCTTAATAAAAAATCCATTTTGTAATTCAAACTTATCATTTTTTTCTAAGAAATGAACCAAAAGAATTCTCTCCTCACTTATAAACAGATCTTTAAAGTCTTGTCATTCAGTCCTGGTCAAAAATAAATCTCATTAATAGCTACCAGGAACAATATTGTATATATTTGAACCCTGATGATATAGATTCAACTTGGTAGAATTTCAGTTTATTTTTAAAAAACTTGATCTTCGGTCCCATCAAATAATGTGCTCCAATCATTTTCTCTTTCAGGAACAGCTTCAGTAATTATTCTCTGTCTCCTCATGTTTCATATGTTCCTTTTATGAATTCAGGATAAGTCACTCTTCTGATTTATTATTTGTATATTGCTTTACTTATTAAGACATCAGCAGTTTCCATTTATAAATCGATTTTGGCATCTTTTTCCATATATCTTATACCCTGGCATATTCCTTCAAGTTCATCTGGCTCCTTAACTTTCCAAAATTCACATTATAGTTTCACGTTTGCTGTTTTTCTAAAAGTAAATAGCAAATTCTTAATTTTTTTTAATCGTTAAATTTATATCAGAGCTTCTTTTCATCCAGGGTAGGAGGAGGTGTTTTTAGCAACATAGTAAAGCTTGCCCTTGGAAGCGTTCCTCAAACAGCTTCCCAAAAGTGCTTTTTCAAAAGACAACTACAGTTTGTTTTTCCTTGAAGATGTTTTGCTTGTCATCCAAGACACTTCTTTAGTTCTGAACTGAAGAAGCTTCTTGGTTGAGAAGCAAAACCTCTTCAAGAAAAAACAAATTCCACTTGCCTTTTGAAAAAGGACCTGGGACAACCATGATCTAGATGACTGAGAATCCCCATAGACAATAAGCAGCTTCCTAAAGTAGTTAAGAAACTAAGGTGAACCAAATGGCTCTTTGAAAGAAGCCAAATACCAACTTAGATAGGATAATTTCCCCTCCAGTTCCCAGAGCTCTCAAACCTGCTGGGGACTGCTATTTTACAATCTCTATGCTGAGCAAACCTGAGGGCAATCCTTGTCCTCTCCTTGATCCAGATATGAATTCCAAGATGCTGAACCATTTCACCAGCTATTCCAACATGATTGCTTTGCAAAAAGCAGAGCTGTGTTCGGTCCACCACTACTGTCTTTGGAAGTCTCCATTCTAAGCTTCCCTCCTAATCATAAACCAGGATCCTTGCTTCCTAATACACATGCAAACACACACACAAACACATACAGTTACAATAGCAGGAGAAAGCAGAAATTCTCCCAAAGAGACACAAAATACTACTTAATTACACAGAAGAAAGTGTATTCCTATGGTCACTGTTGATAAGGGTTGGAAAAAAGTCAAGAAACCATTCTCTTCCTGCTTTTCCCAACTTACAGAAACAGCAGAAATTCATGCTGTGTTTTAGAAATAAAAAAAGCATTGCTTAATTTTCCCCACACTGTATTTTTCTCCTTCACACAGAGATAGCAGCAAGAATGATTATCCTTCAACTCATGTCTTAGTAAATTAGAGCAAGGAAGAAAATATGGCTAATCAAAGATTTTGTCACATGAACAGCTCACAAACCACACTTGAATGCTAAATGGAGCTACACAGATGGCTGAGAAAGCTTACCAGAGAAATGGAGAAAATAATGAAGAGCTGCAAGACTTGGAAATATTAAGAAGATACAACTGTGAATCAGCAACAAAAGAGCTGGATTTTGACTTACTAGCAAACAGCTGGAAAATAATTTCATACCAATTGGATGTATATACAGTACACAATCCCACCATGGCATTTTCAATAAATGGGTTAAACAACCTACACTATAGCTTAATATAAATGAATCTCAGAGGACTAGGATACAAAATGAACTCTCATCTTTCTTCTCACAACATCCTTTGCTTATTGATTTTTTTTCCCTGTACATTTTTTTTTCTTGCTGAAGCTAGTGGCTGATTAATTCAGCTTAAGTAGAAAACTTCAACTAGAACAGAATGTAACAGAACAGAATAGCAGAGTTGGAAAGGACTTGGAGGTCTTCTAGTCCATCTCTCTGCTCAAGCAGGAGACTCTATATCAGTGGTGACAAACTCGCAACATCACGTGATGTATCACTACGTATTGTGACTGTTTTGCCATTGCCGGCAATGGGGTGGGCGCGGTTTTGCCATGATGCATCCGGCCCATGGGCTGGCAGTTTGACAACCCTGCCCTCTACCACTCCAGATAAGTGGCTGTCCAGTGTCTTTTTAAAAGCCTCCAGTGATGAACCACCCACTACATCTGAAGGCAAGTTATTCCACTGGTTAATTGCTCTTGTTTTCAGGAAATGTTTCCTATGTTCTAGCTTGCTTCTCTCCTTGATTAGTTTCCATCCATTACTTCTGGCAGCCCCTCAAACATTGGAACACTGCTATCACATCACCCTTAGTCCTTCTTTTTATTAAACTAGACATGCCCAATTCCTGCAACTGTTCATGTATTTTAGCTTCCAGTCCCCTAATTACCTTTGTTGACCTTTTCTGGACTCTTCTGGACAGGTGAAATGATACTTCTGTTTTAATTTATCAGTTTTAGTCAGCTTGAATGGAAGGTTTTGCCTGATTTATTGCTAACTATAAAGTGGTCAAAGGTTGGTTGAATGCCCTCTTTTGTGTTCTACGATTTTTTTTCTAGTGGTCTCAGGCAGTGGTGGGATTCAGATATGTGAACAACCAGTTCTCTGTGTAGATGCCACTTCTGGAAGTCTATTCTGGGCCTGGGCAACAAAAAATTAGCTACAGGTTCTGCTGAAGTGGTGCGAACCAGCTGAATCCCACCACTGGTCTCAGGCCTTGGCTTTCATGCTTTCCTTTAGTTCCAAAGAAAGACTTCCCATATTGCAAACTGAGGGCTGCTGAGAAGGTTGGAGAATGATAAGGAGGAAGAGAAATAGAAGAAAAGAAGAAGGAGAAGAATACATAATACCCTATACTATATTAGAATAAAATAAGCTCATAAATACCATCAAAAGAAGTTGAATAAAATTTTAAGGATGTGGAACAAGATAGACTTCCTTTGCACAGAGGAAGAAATTTTTTAGAAAACTGGAAGATGGACTGAGGATACTAGCTATGGTGATAACAAAGACAAAAATGCTGTATCTGGCTCCATTTACTCCCTTTTTTAGCCCTTTCTAATGCCACAGTAATGAAAACTGTCCCTAATAAAAGGAGATAAATGTCATTTTATGCACCTTTATCGTACTTGGTAGCTTCTATTGTTTTCTTGCATGTGATTTTTCAAGGGATTCTTATCAATGTGTATTTGTTTCCCGTGCAATCTTTATAATAATGTACTTCTACAAAACAGTTGGAATTAGACCTTAGAACAGCTGGAGAGCTTTACAGTAAGGGAGAGGGCAGAGACTCCTTGAAGATATATTGTGTTTTTCTGTCTGCTGCAGAAATTGATTGCAGGGGCCATGCTGCTTTCTGTCCAGAAGCTTTTTTAAAAACATGTTCAAATGTTATATGATAATCATATGGACATTAACCAATGTGCAAAACAGATGGTTTTGCAGATAACTGCAAATACTTTGGAACATATGAAATGTGAAAGCTGAATCAGATTCTTAGCAACTGATCTTCAGATCTTCAGAACTGCAGCTCCCACATATCCTTAATTCTGACCATGCTGCTGCCTTGGCCAGATGAATTTACAGTGTAAAACAGCTGAAGACCGAGTCTTGTTTCCCTTTGTTGGAAGAAAAAATCAGGTCTAGTTCCAAGCCAGGAGTAAAGCACTGGAAATAAAATGGAGCCTGGCTGCTCAGGGAAGAAGGTTTAATGATGAGCAGAACCAACAACAGCAGGTAGTTCTGAGACAGCTGACAAAATGGAGTTGAGAGTAGGTGGCTTTATACCTTCTTTGGGCTTTGTATTTGAAATGCCTGTTCCTGTGAAAAGACATGTCCTTTAATATTCTAATTGGCTGTTGCCAGATTCCTATGGGATCCTGTAGGGGTCATGGCTGTCTCTATAGGCAAAAGGGGAAATCCTAGCTGTTTGTCTGAGCTAATCTTGTCAGCTTTTGGCTTGCCTAATTGTGTTGCCTATTTGGAATCTCTGTTTGCTCTTTGTTTATGAACAGAGTGGGTCAATCTTTCTGAATGGATACAGAATCTCCTAAAGACTGGCCTCTTCATGTTTTTGCTTGAGGCTGCAGCTGCTTTCTTTCTTTGTTAAGATTTTTCTACTCTTTTAATATCCCCAAAATATTTCATTCTCTAGGAGGGGGATGAGGTGCTGACTTCCTACACCTTAGAGGCCACATTCTTTCATATTGTGTTCATATTAAAAAGATGTGACATTCTTGTCACATGATGTCAGCTTATGACATTTATAAAAGTCTCTCATCCCTTTGCCAGATAATATGCCAAACAACAAGACCCCAAAATTGCTATAACACTCAATTTCCAGATGTCATGCAACAAGGGTGGGAAATTATGGCCCTGTTAGGACCTGTGGACTTCAACTCCTAGAATTCCTAAGTCAGCCAATTCTGAGAGTTGAAATTCACAGGTTATAAAGGAGCCATAGTTGTCCACCTTGTCATACAGGAATGTCCCCATAGTATCCTGCAATTTAATAGACCTGCCCACATAACAGCAAAACTGACTTTTTAAAAAAGCCATTCTATGCTATGAGAAAATCAGCTTCACAAAATTTGGCTACCATGCAGCAAAATAATATTTTGTCAAACTGATTGATACCTTCTTGGCTTGCTCTTTTAAAAAACCTTTGCTTTGATTCTATGAATTACCATAAAGAATAATAAAGAGTTTGTATGGATAAGTATAATGAAATATGTGACTGATTTATACAGGTTAAAAAAAGCATGATAGTTACTGTATATAAGTGATTTAGAGACTATATGTGTCTGTGTATATATCTGCACACTCTTTGCATTAAATAATTATATTTGTTGTCATTTACTGTGATAGTGACCTATTCTCTGTATTCTAGTTTTTTTCTGATATATTTTTCTTTACTTATTTTTAACCACTTACATTTTTTCTGGATAATGTATGTATCTTTGTGTTTTGTTCCCTTTGTTGTTGTTTTTTCTGTTATTTTAAGAGCAATAAAATATATATGTTAACAAAATAATTTCTAGTGTGCCAAATGGAACCCGTGGAACAGCTTGCCTCCAGAAATCGTGGGCGCTCCATCACTGGAGATTTTTAAGAAGAGGCTGGACAGTCCCTTGTCTGAGATGGTATAAGTTCTCCTGCTTGAGCAGAGGGATGGACTAGAAGACCTCCAAAGTTCCTTCCAGCTCTATTTTATTCAAATGTAAATTAAAATAAAAAAAGTGTAGGTGTGATTATAGAATAATGTTGAAACAATACATAAAGGCCAAAACTGAAAGTGGAACACATTTGCTGTTAGTCAACATTGGAGAGATACATTAAATATGGAACTGTGGTTGGCTATGACTTTTTAATATTTCTCTCTAACTCTGTTCATTCCCCTATTTAATCCTTTGCCCCATTCAGAATCCCATCTTTCTCCTTGAATTCCCAAACATTGCTTTTTCATTTTTGATTCTCCTTTGCTGACCAATTGAAGGCTCACTCATAACTATTAATTCCTTTTCTGGGTGATGTCCTGCCAGCTGAGAAATCTATTTAACAAGGACAGCCCTTCAAAGCTTTGAAGGGCAGCTATCAGTTTGAAACTGCTTGCTAGAATAACAAATCCTTGTACTTCTACAAAGTGAAGTTGCCTTGTTTCTTTACTTTCTACACTTTTGATTGCCTTCTTTAGCAGCTATGCATGAAAATAAATCATCTTACTGGATATGCTAAAGAAAGCCCCAGAAGTTACCCAAAGTGGCAGGTATCGTTGATTCTCCACAATGCAAATTTTATTGTTTCTGCAACACACAGTGGCTCATTGAGTTGAACATAGTCATATAGATTTTGAGCAAAGATTCAAGCAGAAGCACCAAATAGGCACAAATGAACACAGTTCTAAACAGACAGCAGAACAATAGATGTTCATCATGTAAACCTTTCAAAGGTTTTACATCCTCTGTGACTAAATTAATTGTCCCAAAGACTAGCCTAAAATCTTAAACATATACCAATGACACTAAGATATGGACAAATGATGGCTTTTATCAAATTATGATGAAACATATGTATGCCACAGCCATTTGCACTATTCAAATGACCCTGGAGGCATAGATAACCCTCTAAATGGCCTCAATATCTCTCAGTTAGAGTGCTATTGACCAGATGATTGCAAGGAATATAAATCTTTCTGTTCTCCACCACATTCAAAACTAAAGAAGCTTTTTGGATGAGAAGTGAAACGTCTTCAAGTAAAAAACAGTCCAGTTTCCTTTGAAAAAACACCTTTGGGACAACTATGATCTAGATGACTGAGAATCTCCATAGACATTTAAACATATAGAGTTATATATATATATAGATACATACATGCACACAAACACACATATATATACCGGTATGTATTTGTATATGCATACATGTATATAACTACCCATCTCCCTCCCTCACCTTAAAGGGGAGATTGCAATCAGCTACCCTTAATCCTTCCTGATGCTTAAAGATACAAACTTCTGAATCAATATCCCAGAAAAGTCCTTGGACCCACCCACTGTTCACATTTTGACTTCAACTTGCCATTCAAAGTTTGATGCAGTCCTTGAGCCAATGAAAATTGCACGTTGCTACTCTAGAATATTAACAGCTGATTTCTCAAGCCAGTTATAGTGCACTGAGCTTCCAAAAGGATCTATTAAATGCATAATTTGCAGCTGTTCCTGCTAATGTTATCTTAAATAGAGAAAGGGCATGGAATCACTTTTTCTCTAGAAGTGAATAGTGGTATAGAATTAAACAATAAACAATTCTAGCTGAAGATTTTGAATATATAATTTAAATCTATAGGATGTGCTTTGGGATGGTTGAGCAATAGCTACCGGCTGCCTTACCTTTGATGAATGTAAGCTGAGACTTTCTGCTGTTCGTATTTTGTATTTTTAATCTTAACTTTTGCTCTGATAGAATCTAATTTTTAAGACAAGACGATGTACCAGCTGCTGGAGAACATGATGTCTCTTATCAAATTATATTCATGGCTGTTTCCTTCAAAATTCAAAATAGACTTTCAGTATTTGTTCACATTGTAATTTTATGGTTTGACTATAACAAAAAACTACCCTTCTGATGAATTTACACCATCAGGTGAATGGAGATGTGAAGTATAAATGAACAGCTTGAATGTACCAATATCCTGTTTGTTCTACATCATGGTTTACGATGACATCTGTGGATACTGCTAAGTACAAACTTATATAAGTGACAGCAAGCAAGAAGCAACTTTGTGTATTTGAATACTCCATGCTATTTCTTCTTTATGAAAGTTGAAAGAAGAAATCAGTAGAACACCTTGCTTGAAATTAGACAATATATACACTGATTTATATCTGGAAGATATCTGCTCTAATAATACCAGCCTGAGTTATTTAGAGAACCAGTGAGAAACTGTAGCAAATCCTACATTTTTATAAGAGTTTTAGACCTTAAAATGAGAAAATATTGTTCCCAGCCTCCCTGTGGAGATGGACTAGTCCCCTCCTTGCTGTTGATCCATAAATTTTTGAAAATGGAATTGTTTTAGTGGGCTTTCCCTTGAGCTTATGTTGATGTCATCTTTCATTTTTGATTACTTATGTTGCTTGTAGTTTTCTTTGAAGTGATGGTTTTTTATGGTTGTTATTTGTTCATTTCTGTCTGTCTGAAATGAGACCAAGGATCTTTTAGCTTGTTCTCTTTATAGTCAGTAACCATCAAGAGTCATGCTGAATGTACTGGAACATCGTAACATTTTATGTGTGCATTCCTGGAGATAGTTACCTTTTGAAATGTCATAAATAGAGAGTAACAAAATAAAAACCAAACCAACAGAAAAAGCACTAGAATTGTCTGGAAGAACTAAATGCTGAAATTCTCCCCAAAATCTCACATCCTCTTGGGATTTTATTAGATTGAAACTCTATGAAGAGAAAACTTTGCCCAGGATAAAACTTAAAAGATAAGCCTTAAATGGTTATTACTAATTCCAAGTTCACAAGTAACTTTGAATTATTGCCTTTCCTTAATAATTATATATGTTATATATATAATTCTATTAAGATTTTAATAGAGACATATATAAATAACACAAACTAATATTTAGAATAAGGAAACGAAGTAAGAAAAGCAAGACAAAAAGAAAAAGCTGAAAATGTAAGGAAAAAAGGAGAGAGAGAAAAATAAAGAAATCATTCTGGTTTTCTTTACAGGTAGTTATAAAAATAAATTTGCCTCTTACTCTATGGTTACAATATGAATTTTGTTTTTTCTATAATCTAGTTTTTTTCCCTAATCATCAAAACCATACATCAAAGTTTCCCAGCCTTGACAACTTCAAGATTCGTGGACTACAACTCCCAGATTTTCCCAGCCAGCATGAGGAATTCTGGGAGTTGAAGTCCAAAGTCTTAAAGTTGCCAAGGTTGGAAAATCCTGCCATATATCATAAATTCATTTTTTTCTGTTTCACATGAAAAGCCCAAAATCGGATTTGAGTCAGCAATAAACTTTTGTAATGTCTTTTCTCTGATCAGAGATGTGAGTTTGGCCATCTGACCATTCATCTTTACAATCCATTCCTCCATTCTCAGTAATGTTTAATCTCTCCACCTTTGTGCATAATTACCAGAAGCTTCTTCCTAGATGATTTAGTAGATTGGGTCAATTCAGGTTGGAGCAGGTGGACCTGCACATATGCAGGTGCCAAACCATAAAAGGCTTTATAGGTCAAAACCAGCACTCTAAATTATATTCAAGAGCCAACTGGATAGTCCAAGCCAGATGGCTTTCCCTGCTGAGCTGCTCTAAGAGAAGTTCTTTAATTTCAGCTCCCCCAAAATGCTGCTTCTTTCCAATTTTAAATGCTTTTTCATTACCAACTCTGCTACATCAAGAATTTCTACAGTCCAATAGCTTAAAGTCTGCTATTTCCCATCAGATTAGAAGGCATAGGCAATTACTACTGCAATAAAATACAAATCACAGACATTTTTTCTGAAATTGAACCAGGCAGGTTAGATACCTGTAGATATATTATAGCACTTTTTAATTGACTGTCATCTTTATTCATCATTTTTTTGGTAATAGTCTAATCCAAAATAAGAAAATACAATTGGCCAATTGGGCTGCAAAGTCTAGATTAAATAGCATCAAAAGTAACCTGGTCCAATGTCATGAAGGCTTTAAAGGTGATAAGCTTGAATTGCGCCTGGAAGAAGCCAATGCAGCTCACACAACAGAGATGTAACTAGGTGAATCCAGCACTGGGTACACCACTGCTTTGTGGACCAATTATAACTTCTGAGTGGTCTTCAAGGCCTGTCCATGTAAAGCACAAACCTGAATTCCAACCAAGAAGTGACCAAGGCATAAGTGACCATGAGCAAGACCTCCACATCCAGGAAAGGGCACAATTGCTGCACAGATGAATTTGTTTAAGAGCCACAATAGATACTGCTGCCATTTGCTCTATGAACTGCAGCTTTGAGTATAGAAGGTATCCTAAATTGTGCACCAGTTCAGTCTGGGGGGAGGAGGGCCACCCCATTTAGAGACAAACATGTCACATCACCAGACTCTGAGAACCACACTCCTAAGCTTGCCCGAGTTGAGTTGGTCAGTTTCTTTCCTCCATATTCTCACAGCATCCAGGCATTGGGCCAGCACCACAACCAGCATTAACTGTCTGGCCCAAGGTGGGAATATGTAATTGAAATCAGTATACTGGTCCAGAAATACAGCAACATATCCAAGAAGATCAGGACAGCATCTTCATCCTGAGTACCCCCACCCCAAAAATAAAATAATAATAATAATAGCTGCAACATAACACCCTGGACTTAACAATTGTCAATAAGAAAGACAAAAAAGTCTGGATAGTGGATATGGCAGTGCCTGGAGACAGCAGAATAGATGAGAAAGAACTGGAGAAGATAACAAAATACAAAGACCTACAAATAGAAATAGAAAGACTGTGGCAAAAGCAAGCAAGGGTAGTACAAATAGTAATAGGCGCCCTGGGTACAATCCCAAAACAACTGGAGCACCACTTGAACACCATTGGCATTGACAAATTCGCCATTAGTCAATTGCAAATGGCAGCCTTACTAGGAACTGTTTCCATCCTGCGATGATATCTGTAATACCATCAAACATCTACATCTGCCTATCCCAGATCCATGGTAAGGACTCGATAAGTAGACAAAAATGCCAAATCCAGTCTGAACATCTGGCTGACTGTGCAATGATTAATAATAATAATGATGATGATGATGATGGAAGGTACCTTGGAGGTCATCTAGTCCAACCCTCTGCTAGGCAGGAATCAATCCTATCTCAGTAATGTAACATGGCCTAAATACAGGCTGAAAAAGATCCAGTTAATATGCTTCATCCAGGGTGCTCTGTAAGGGAACACCAACCATTCTTTTGAGGCTTGATGGAAGTTGTCCAATACTGTTTGCCCAAGAATACCCTCACTTCCTTCAAAGCAAGCAGTACCATCTCATTCTACAAAGAGGCATTTATCACTGCTTGGACTCATCCACATGCCCCCTCCAGGGAGATCTTAACTAATCATGAAGGCAAATGGCCAAACTCACAACTGTTGGGACCTCATCTCCTTAGGAAAACAGGCCCAGTCAGAATCCAACTCTAAACGAAGTCAAACAACTTTGTGTAACAGACATTGATAATACACTTCATAGCAGCCCTCAAGGATTTCCATAACTTCTCCTACCTAGGAGCAGGGCTTTTTTTGTCATAGAACACCCAGAACGGAATTCTGGCACCTTTTTTGGATGGAACCTTGTAGGGTAGGCAAGGCGGATTGTATGACATGTGAGTTCCAGCACCTCTTTTTTTTTAACAAAAAAAGCAATGCCTAGGAGGGACCTAGTCACCAAATTAGGATTGTTGGTGGCTCTCTGCAGATTCAATAAAGAGGTGGAAATCGGCATTGCTGCCCTTATCACCACAGATAAGTCATATGCTTGGTCAACTTCACCAATTCCTATCTTAATTAGTGGAGTAAGGTGACTAATAAGATAATATATTGCAGAAATAAGCTTTTATTTTTAAAAGTATGATGTAACTGGGAAATTTCAGATTTGTTATATACATCCAATATAGTGGCAAATAGAAATATTCAAAAAAATGTTTCAAATTTCAAATTTTGTTTCATAATTCCTGCTGTAAGATGCAATTCAATATTTATTTATTCCTCATAGTTTTATCCAACTTTTCCTCCAGAAACTCAAAAATAATATTTACAACACTTCTTCCCATTTTTCTTCAAAACAACTTTATGTAGAAGCTTGGATTAAAAGACAGTGACTGATCCAAAATCATCTAGTCAGTTTCATTGAGAAAGCATTTGCACATCATTTTTTACAATCCTACATTCAACCAAGTTTCTTGATTCAATTAGCACTTTAATATATAATCCATAGCTGCCAATCTTTTTATTAAACACCATCAAGAGTAGAAATTGAGTTTAAAGATGTAACTTACAGACTGAATCCATAGCTAGTGCTTGATATTTATAGTTGCTCCTAGTATTTGGGGGCATGGGGGGGAAGAGATGTTCTTCTCAGCCAGAAAATCAAAATCTGTCTATTTCCAAAATATTTAGGTCATGTATATAGGTTCCTTAGTTTCAGACAGAGCGTAAGCAATAAATAGAGTAATAAATTAAATTTAAACCAAATAAAATAGTATCAGTAAAAAGCAAATGGAATTTTGGTCAGTGGCTGTAGCAAAAAATAATTTAGAAGAATTTTTTTTCAGAAAGTGTGCAAATGCAGGACCTCTGTACTAATTAAAGCAATTATATCCTTTTTAGACTGTGTAAATCTGTTTTAATGCAATGCCTAATGCAACTATTAAAGCAACTGCATCTTCTTTTAGACAGACACAAAATCCTGAAAAAAGACATAGCTAACTTGTCTTCTGTCATTGCTGCTTGTGTGAGTTTGATACCTTTCTACTGAATCATGTTCAAAGCATGCACATTCATTTTAAAATCAGTTGTGGTTGGAATTAACTAGATATTTTCAGACGTATAAAATATACTTTCGTTTAGAGGTAGGTAGAATCCTTTCTGGACAGCTTATTGTATTTTTCCCAGGCACATTCCTACGTGGGTGGCTTCAGGATTGTAGCAATTACAATTATTTCAACCTTTACATTGAACATTAAAGTAGATGACCTCTGCTTAAGAAACAACTGTCATTTTCCAGCTGTCTTTACTCACCCTAAAGCAATTAGTAACATTAAATGGCACAAGCACAGATTAGTATCAAAGAAGGAATCTCCATGTGTCATGTGGAATTAGGAATATGTGTCTGTGTCTCCCTATAATCCTAATGATTCAGCACTGTTTTTCTAGGCTCATACAAAAGGAATAGGACAACCATTTCAAACTCTAGTGAGACAGAATGTTTTGTAACCAGGCTTCTAAAACAGATTTCAGTAATGTTATATCATGTCTAGCCCTTTTAACAGAACTGCACAGATAATACTTGTAAAGCATGTAGATGTAGACATGAAGTATCTCTTTTCTTCTTTTCAGAAATAGTGTAACAGCAAAATCTCCCATGATGGAACTGTAGATTTAAAGCAACAGTTATTTTATATAAATATCAAATCATGTAAACTTATGATCTGGTATAGTAAAATCTGAATATTGGAACAGTTTTAAAATTATCTTTTGTTAAAGATCAATAGTACTAGCACTAAGAAGCAAAATGTTTATATGTTAGCAATTATTTTTAAATGACTTTTTAGAATGGGATATAACCATGTATTATGCAATACAGTTGTGTTTTCTATATATACTATTGTAATTTCATTCTTGAAAAGCAAATAAGGAGGCCAAAAAGAATATGACTATATTGGAACCTGGCAGAGTTTGTTAGATTCCTGATTTTGCTTCTTCATAGGATAGCAAAAAATATTGCAATGAGAGATGTACACAATGTTCTGGCAGATTATTGTAAAATAGTGCTGCTCACAGGTTTTCTGTATGCCTATCATTTGCTGGATTAGAGGATCAGTACTGGGCAAAGCTATGCTCAAATCCTCACTAAATTACACAATTTCCAGGATGATTTTGGATAAATCTCTGTGGATATAATTTACAGGATTGTTAGAAAAAAAAGTGCCATTCCTTGCAAAAAGAAAGGTAGAACAGAAATAAAAGTCATTTGAAGTTCTGAAAGGATACTTCCAGTCAAAAACATGTTTAAAAAAGCACTACTTCAAAGCTACTTTGTGAAGCAAGGGTGCCCACAGGAGGGTAAGTCATGATAAAGTTCACCAGAGCGCAATCAAAGCTTTTGTCTTCTTTTTGGATGTGTTGCATAACTTATGTGTGTTGTAGAACTTTGATCTCATTGTTGCAGTCACAATTTTATTTTTTTTATCATACTCTGAGGACACCCATCTTTTGAAGCTGTGTGGCCCCTTTACTTTTAAAAGCAAAACCTGGCCTGACTCCTCTCTAGCTTTTCTACCCTACATGACAAGTTCTGCAAATACATTATGATGGTTAAAATTACAGAAGAGTTAAAATTACGGTAAAGACTGCACTGAGTTTGACTTCCGAAGCTATATCACTTTTTGGGGTAAGGGGTCAAAGGTTTTCCTTTGACTTTCTCCATAATGCTTTTTCATCTTCCTGCTCTAAGATTTTCTAGCTTCAATATTTGATTCTTCTTAATTTGTTGGTGATAGGAAGGTTGGCTAGTTGCTGCCAGATGGTTTAAATCCATACTCATTCATAGCGGTTAATTCAGTTATTCTGATTCTGGGTATCTCACCAGTAAGCTGAAGCAGAAAAGGATACAACAATGTTAAATATGCTGCCTATTCTCCCACCTGTGATGTTCAAGATCACAATAAATGAGAGAACACCCCCCTGTAAACCATCAAAAGAAATTGAAGATTTCTTTTGGAGCTTTCAGTTATTGTGACCGTGAAGACTACAGGCTGAAGCATTGTGTCTGAGATGACCAGAGTGATATGAAATTGTACAATTGGCAAAAGACCTTGGAGGTTATCTTGTTGATGCAAGAATTTGTAAATATGACAGTGTCTAGACATTCCTTCAAGATCAGCCATGAAGGAAAGTTCACCAACTGCACAGGCAGTCTGTCCAAGATACAACGGGTCTCACCCCTATGAATTCTTCTGGGAAAACTTGACATTGGCTTTGTTGCAGACATTTCTAGTCCTTTCTCTTTCCAGCAGTGTTTCTTAGCAGCTTGAAGTTGCTCAACAATAGCTGGGGAATTCTCGGAGTTGCAGTCCACACATCTTCAAATTGCCAAGGTTGAGCAGCATTGCCAGCAAGTGAAACCAGGTTTCTCTGAGCTTTAGTGTTTTCACACATCTGTGAAGGCTCAATCTCACCAGCAGTTACAACTCGACGTAGGGGGTGCGAGCTGGCACATATGAATCAGTCAACCTGCCTTGCAAGGCAGCTGTGCAGCCTAACGCCACTTCTGAATCTGCCACCCTCTTTTGAAGAACCCCACAGCGTCCCTGCAGTTCCGAGGGACCGGTTGGGGGACATCTTCACGCGGCTTCCCTGTGTGATCCGTAACTCTTTCTCTTTAAACGAAACCGAGTGCCAGAACTCATAAATGAAGATCCAAATCAAAGCCACCGGCAGGTCAGGTTTGAAGCGCCAGCACCTCACCGATCGGGAGGCGGTTTTGGAAAAGAAAAACGCCGCTTCAGCCCGGCTGAAGGAAAGGCCGCCCCTTCTCTCTCAAGGGCTCCGCCGGGTCGCTCAATGTCGAGATGAGGGAAGGGGATGAAGGGGCGGAGCCGGGCGGGGCGGGGCGGAGCGTTCACCAGCAGAGGGCGCGGAGCGGTAGGCTTCGGCTTTTTTTTCTCTCCGCCCCTCTCCGTCGGTGCCAGAGTGAGAAGCGGCTCTTGCCGGCTTGGCCAATGCCAGGAGCGGCACAGAGCAGTGAAGCGCTGCTGAAGGGCGGGAAGGACCAGCCGTCGCCGCCTCCTCCTCCTCCTCCTCTCACTGTTCTGAGGGAGCCGGCTCGTCTGGCTGGTTCGTTCTCTTTTCCTACGCCGGCGGCTCGAGAGGAGCCGGACAGGCTGGAGCGCTCTCCTGAGCGCCGGACCGTGCCATGGAGGGCAACAAGCCGGGTGCCTCGCCCGGCAGCCGGGACGAGAGCAGTCCCAGCACCAATGCCTGCTCCCAGGCAAAGACGGGTGCGGAGAAGGTGCTGAGCAGCCCGAGCGCCGGTGGGAGCCTTAAGGAGCATGGCAATTCGGTGTGTTTCAAAGTGGAGGGCAACGGCGGCGCTGAGGAACCGATGGGGGACTTCGACAGTGCCGACGGCGCGCGGCGCCAGTACGGCTTCATGCAGCGGCAGTTCACTTCCTTGCTGCAGCCCGGGGTCAACAAATTCTCCCTCCGCATGTTCGGCAGCCAGAAAGCAGTGGAAAAGGAACAGGAAAGGGTTAAAACTGCAGGATTCTGGATCATCCATCCGTACAGCGACTTCAGGTGAGGGGCGCTTGGTTGGGCGGCAGAAAGAGACCAGGTTTGCAACTGGTGAGATTGAGCAGGCAAGAGCCAACTCTGGGCAAGCCAAGTCCAACTGGAAGGGGCGTATTTGCTCATTTGAAAGTGCCACTAGATGCTGGGTGCTGTCAAACAATATCTGGATGTCAAACATAGAAGTAGGCACCCTGAGTTGGTAACTTGAGAGAGAAGAGGAGGCATAGGATGAAATGATTCTGTCTATCACCTTATTCAGCATTGTCTGTCTCTCTTCAGCCCACTCCAATAATTTGGTATCACTGCTGATGAGAATTGTGGAAAAAATGCTGGGACTTCTGCTAAAGGCACATCCTGTTTTCTTTCTTTCTTTCTTTTTTAAAAATCTCAGAGAGCTAGTTAGTCTTCATCCCTAGCAAAGTTTTCTTCATCAGAACTCATTCCTGTCTGAAGAAAGACCATCCAAGAAACTAGAAGCGAAGGATGAGGGCCATGAAAATTACAGTGCTTCTTCCTACCTTTTCCATTTCTTCTCTCTTCCCACAAAAGCAAGAATCAAATTCCATTTTTTGGAAAACACATTGCAGTCTTGTCCATAATCTAAATACGTTCCCAGCACACTTATTCTGTTATTTTAAAATTACATCTCATCTTTCCTCTGAGACATTAACGTGGTAGAAGTGAAGCAGGTTCTCTATCATTTCCTGTCTACAGTAATTCTCTAAGGTAGGCTGAATATTTGTTGGCCCCAAATCATGCAGTAGTGGCTTTTTCCCAGGTAAATTGCTTGTCCCGGGAACTAAGTGTATTCATTTATTTATTCATTCCTGGGTTTACGTGCGAATACGTTGATCCATGAATGTAACTTAACAGGTTGGGTTCACATATAGCCCCTAATTTACAAATAAATACATTTCAAGATCAAATTTATCATTAACCAAGCATAGACTATGTAAAAACAGAAAATGGAATTTTTAGCTGATTTGGTTAAGCAAGTTGGGAGAATATAACCACCGAACTCCTTGTTGAATGGAGAATTGAATGTGGATTTTTCTGATTCCAATTCATGTTCTCAACCAGTGATGACACTCACTCTCAGAATGCTACCATAACCTTTGGGATTTGAACTGGCAAGCTGGCTCATTTGCATAGTTTTCAGTCCCAATGGAACAGACTATTCTTAAGCACCTGGCAAGAAGCTAATTTTTTCTTCCTATCAGCTTCAAAATATGTTGCTGAAACAGATAACGTGATTCACCTAGCCTTGCTTTAAGGGGAAAAAAAAACAATACCTTTTTAAAAAATTCCATGTATTTATTTCATTTTATATCTTGCCTTCTATTCAAGAATTGAAGCAAAAGTATGTATTGCTTCCCACCATTTTACTTTCACAAGAAGCTTACAAAGTTGATTATACTGGCTAGGTGATGACTTGTCCAAGGTCATCCTCATTTATCCCTGAGACAGTATTTGACCCCAGGTTTCATTAGTCTCAGTTTGCTAATGTAACCATTGTATAATATTATTTCTTATGACCTTCAGTTTTGAAGGCTAGATGGTTTGGGGTTTTAAAAATCTCCCTCTTCTTCTTAACAAGTAAAATTATTTCACTATTTTTTCCCCCAATTTTTAATCCATTCCATTCATTCATCCAATATTAATATTAGACCCTGCATTAAAAAAAAACTGTTCACAGTGAAAGCAAGGAAGATGAAATATGACTTTACTGTCATCCCCGTTTTCCAATAATAGGGCTGCTCCTTACTTTATTTTCTCTGAAAAGTATTTATTCTCTGAAGTGAAAAGCCGGTGGTTGCTGGCACACTTATTGTATGGCATTAGAAAGTTGATAGGTGCTGTTTTTCAACAAACCAAGAACCACTAATGTCTAAAAACTATAGATATCCCTTCCTTTAATTCATTGTTGTAGCAAGTAATCATTTCCCCTCCAGCTGACCAAAGAAGACAAACAAATCTACACTTTTCTTTTGAAAGGTGAGAAAAAAAGTATTTACATGTAACTCTTTGAGTGATGCCCAAATTAGAAACAACGTGATTGACCTTGACTGTAGCCCTATGCAAAATGCTCTTTTCTAAGCACAGAAGGTTGGGGAGGGAGGAGGGGGAAGCCACTTTGGTGCATTTAACATTTGCATTAAAGATTGATTCAAAACCATTTAAATAATTTCCTCCCTAATCAATCCAGAAAATCAAATGGAATTGACTCAGTTTTCTGAATAGATTGAAATAATTAGATTGGTAATTTGAATTAAATCAATTATTTTGTTTGGGTTGGAGTTGATCTGTATACCCCAAATACATATGTTAAACATAATATCTGAAAAGTGTTTTACATGGGTAAATACCTAGAACATTAACTGACTGCTTATTTTATATATTTAGTCATTCATTTCTTTATATCAACACAGCTTCTCTGGACTGCTTAAAAAAAGCAAGAATGTGATAGAGTGCAACAGTTAAAATTGTACAAGTAATCCAATTTTCTTCAAGATATATAGGCAAGCACATACAATATTCTGTGCTTTATAGAGTACAATTTTACACATACAATTAGGCTCCGCATATATAGGCCAGTGTGAAAGATATGAATCTCTAATCATCAGAACATATTTGGGACACTAACAAAATAGCTGTAATGGTTTGGATAACCAATCTTTAAAAAATTACCATGGGTAAAACTGATGATGTAATTTCTCAAATAGATAAAATAACCTTTATTGTCATTTTTTACTGTGAGCATACTGGCCCACATTAAAAATGAAATTCTGTTGCCTGCTCTCAAAGTGTATATCTACCCATATACATACATAACACACATATATATGTGCTATATACATATACACACACACCCATGCACACACATCCCATTTATGTGTGTGTGTGTGTGTGTGTGTGTGTGTGTATGGGTGTATGGGTGTGTATATGTATATAGCATGTATATATGTGTGTTATGTATATATTAATCACTGTCCATTTTGAATACATAGCGGAAAGAGGAAACTTGAGAGATCACAAGGTTGATTCTATATGGAACCCCTTTCATAACTCCTTTTCAAGATGTTGTATAGCTCCTTAGCATATTCTGTATTGTTTTCTGGAAAGGTGAGCAATCCTACAAAATTTTGGTTTCTAGCTAACAACTACATTATTTTTTAAGAATGCCACTCGGACTCAAAAGTATTCTCCTTGAGGAGAATGTTTTGCTTTTTGATATGCTAGCTTCTTATTTTTAAGAATCAAAAGAACTTTAATTAGATCAATTGGCTGACAGTAATGGTGGGCACCAAAGAAAGTTTCAGTGGTTATAGGCATCAGTCTGGGGGTCCAGGGCTTAACTGAATTGTGTGGGTATCAGTCACATCAAGAGGCCATGGTCATCTAATAAATGTAATATTTACCCAATACATCTCTGAGTTCTTCATTAATCTTTGAACCTTTCTTTCTGATAAATGACAAAAGAAGGTATCAAAATTAGGAAATCAGAAATGTCCCAGAAAATCAGATTAAGATATATATATATATATATATATATATATATATATATATATATATATATAGATAGATAGATAGATAGATAGATAGATATAGATATAGATATATGTATATTAGTTTAGAAATGTGTGCTGTTTTTGCTCTGAAAAAATCAAATCTCTATCCCTGAGTCCCACTGCTTTGTGAGAAATTTGGAAAGACATATATATGGTCTTGGTCGAATCATGCACCATTGAATAGCTTATGCTGATCTGTGCATAAAATTGCTTTTGTATGATAATACATGCATGTTTAGCCACCTTCCTCAATACTTTGGACACAGGCTATTATCAGCATGATAGAAAATCAGGATTTTGCAGGGAAGAAAAAAAAGAGCATAGATTGAGGGCAACTGGGATTTTGAATAATAATTTTTGGATATAATGGATTTTGTTCTTATTAATTTACTTGCTGCTACAAACCAGAGAGTAATATCTTTTAAGACACACAGTATTAGTTTGCACTGAGGTCTGTCAGAGGAGAGAAATATTAGAATCTTTAACTGGTAGCTATCCAAGGTGTTGAATAATAGGGCTTTTGGAAATCCCATCTTTAACCTTGGAATGCACTGCCCTTGTCCTTTCAACCGCTGTGTTTGTTGCTGTGCATAATATACAAATTTAATTTCTCTCTTAGACATATGGAAGAGGAAAGGGAAAAGAAATGTATATAGTGGTGACCTTCTGAGATTAACCATTAACAGATTAGCATGGTCTTCCACATTTATTTAAAAGCTATATAATCAAGTGGCATTTTAGCACAGTACAGAATAAACAGTATATCTTTCATTAATGTCACCTTATTCAACCATATAAAGAAAATTATATGTAATTCTATTTATTGATGCTAATTTTTATAAGCACTAAATGAGAGGTAACGATTATATATCTTAGTATCCTAAAATGTGCAGATATGTTTGGATATAGCATTGTAGTGTTGGTAAACAAAAAATTGAACTTAATTTATTTAAAATATTTTGTAGTAAATCTTGGGTTGTTTGTGGATGCTGTAAAAATATATATTTGTATAATTTCTCACTGGCTATTTCAAACTTTTAGAAATCTTTGGCAGTGCTGTCAGTTCATACAATATAAAATAGTTTTCTCTGTTTGAAGGAAAAGCTTTCAATAGAAGAGACTATGTGAAACAGAGAGTTGAATAGTGGGTAATGAAATGTGTGCAAGCAAGCAATCAAGCTCAGAAGCAGAGCCTCTTATGGATGGTTGTGATAATTGGGTGTTGGCAGAATCTGACTAGTCCACAGAGCTGTCCCATCAGCCTCAAAGTAAAATATGTGGAAGGAAGATGATATCAAATGTCTAACATGACTCAGTTTTTCATTTTAAAGTCAATTAATTTTAAATACAAAATGGAAGATTAAAATATCCATTTCTCCTTGTAATAAACATGGATTCAGCAATCATCCCCAAACTTTTTCTTATCAATGATGGTTAGCTTGATTATTTTTATATGTGAGTTTAGGTAATGCATCACATTAAAGGATCCCTGCTGAATCCATATATCAGCCTGTTCAGTCCTTTTTCTGCATGAATTTCCTTGCATTTATTGAATGCAATTTGTTGAACAACCTTAAATTTCATGTTGTGAAAACATGACTCTCACTACTCAAATTATCTGTCCTGTACTTGATTTTTAATATTTTGTCATGCCCTCATTAGTTCCCTGAGAGGGAGCTCCAATTACTGTAGGTTCTGTGGGATCCTTGATGCTCTCTGGTCTTGGTGGTTTTTTTGCAACATTTCATTACCAAACTCAGTAATATCATTAGATGATGTTACCTAGTTTGGTAATGAAACATCTGCAAGAAAATCACGAAGCTCAGACAGCACCAATGATCATGCAGTTCAGTCCTGAATTATAAATATTCTCTTCAGTTGGTTGTGTAATTTCTCCTACTATGAAAAGAATTTCATTCCTCTAATTTGGTTGCATATTTTGTACTCTTTCTAGCTTTCTAATATCCTTTTTAAATTGTGTTGACCAGAACTTGCATATATTGTTCTGCTGTTATAAACAACAAAATAAACTCAAGTACACATAGAAATACCCACACATAACCATGAGTATTATACTGGGATTGAGATTAAAAACATCAGAATCTTTTTTGGTGTGTATACAAATTTTTAGGAAACTTGGATACTTACATGAACTTAATGTTATATTAAGTTGCAATTAAGTTATATTAAGTTGTAATTAAGATGTAATGCTGTACAGACTTTTTGGAACTCAACTCAGAAATCCATGTGTGCATTTGTGAGTGTGTATATATGTATATGTGTGTATGTGTGTACACACACACACATACACACATATGAATGTATGCAAATCTATCTTGGGATTGCCTCTCCAATTAAAGACAATCCTAATGATTGCCCAACATCTTCTCCATGATGATCTGTCCCTAGCTTCTTTCTACAAATGGCACAACTATCATCAATCTCTCTCAGTCCTTCATTAATTGAATTAATTATTAAATAAAACAAATCCTATGAAATAAAGCACTTTTTACAAGATTCAGTGATATTCCATTTGCATGGGCCATCCATTCTGTCTCAAATATATAAATTAGTGTTCACACACAAAAAATACACAACAAACACGAACATCTTCCGCTCTTTTCTTCCAGAACAAGCATTAGAAGAGAGGAAGACAAATACTCAATAGAGATGGGGTAGGAGGAAAGAGTTGCTGCATTAAGGAAGAAGAGAGAAAAAAGGTGGATGGAGATGGAGAAAAGACCATGGAAGTAGGAATAACAAGAAGAAAGAGATAAGCATTTTTAGCATTCTGAATAAAGAGTTAAATTCTCAAGTAAACATTTCCATCCAAGTAGGAATTAATTTTCAAAGCTTTTCAGATGCATTTGCAGCTCAGATTAATTCTTTTGTTTTCAACAGCTATTGTTATCAGCAGACATAAGATGTCAATTTCTTCAATTAATAAGTAATTATTTGAGGGAAAAATTAGTATTAAGCAAGAGCTATACTATATCGCAATATTTCTCAACCTTGACAATTTTAAGATGTGTGGACTTCAATTCCCAAAATACACAAGCCAATTAATTGAAAAATTCTGGAAGTTGAACTTCATACATCTTGAAGTTGCCAAGGTTGAGAAATAACTGCTGCATTAAATTGTATAGTGTATAGTATAGTATAGTATAGTATAGTATAGTATAGTATAGTATAGTATAGTATAGTATAGTATACAATGCTATCTATTGTCAATACGTTCAATACTATTATAATGCTAACTATTTCATGATAATATAACTGGTAATGGGTGTTTTTTTTAGTTGGCAGTAAATGAATTAAGTGCTGATAATTTATAATTTATATTTATTTATACCCCACCTTTATTATTTTTACAAACAATTTAAAGTGGCAAACATATCTAACATACCTTCCTCCTCCTATTTTTTCCACAACAATAATCCTGCGAGGTGCGTTGGACTAAGAGAGTGTGATTGGCCCAAAGTCACTCAGCTGGCTAAGGCAGAACCTGAAATCAAGGTCTCCTGTTTTATCACATGGTGCCTTAACCACTAGACCAAATTGGCTCTAACGTGCTTTTTTCTAAAAAAAAAGGTGCCGGAACTCACACATGTCATACAACCCGTCTTGCCTACCCTACAAGGTTCCATCCAAAAAAGGTGCCGGAACTCCGTTCTGGGCGTTCTATGAGAAAAAAAGCCCTGGCTCTAATTAATCCGTATAACTAGTTCTGACGCATTTATTATTTTTGTCCAGCTCTTAACTAGTTTTCTGTTACCTAAGTTTTAATTTACCTTCAAAACAGAGAAAAATAGAGGGTTAAGGAAGGCATATCCTGAAGTCTTCTGGATGTTTTAGACTACATTTTCTACAACTTGCCACACTAGATGAAGCTATTGGAGTGGAATTTCAAAACAATTGAGGAACAGCAGGAAAGACAGTGGGAATAGTGAAAGACTAAGCGATTCATAGTGCATCAAGAAGTGGGGAATCAAGAACATAAGAAAGAATTGGTCTGTCTCTGACAATGAAGTTAAAAAAGGCATTAATACCTATCACTGATGTACTAGTTGTCAGGCTTTTTTGTTGTATTATTGTGCTTCTTACTCCTGAGATGGTATAGTTCAGGCACATGTGTTTTATGCAGAAAATTTCAGATTGGATTTCTAGATTTCTAGGTCCAATCTAGAAATGGACCTACCATTTCTAGATTGGATTGTGCTACCAGATCTGAGTTGAAAAAGTGTGGCTGGCCATTAGATGGCAACTGAGAGATACATTCCGCATTAAATTTAACAATACCGTTCATTAGCAGTTAACTAGACAACTTGCTTATAGAAGACATGGAATAATTTTTCAAGGCCAGACTGAATTCAGTGATGTTGGTAAATAGCTCTAATAGATAAGCTGGCCAAAAGCAACAACAACAAAATGATAGAGAGGGAATGGGAGAGGGACAGGGAGGGAGAGAATAGCCAAAGATGATTTGTCAAGAGTTTGGTATAGATTTATTGAGCATACAGAGAGTACTATAGTTTATATCCTCCTTCTAAAGACAAGGTCTATGGTCAGATATTCATTAGTTTTAAAAGAACCACTGATCAATGCATTATTCTATACTATTGATTGCTATATTTAACATACTAGGAAGTTCTATTGTATAAAAACAACATTTAGCAAATTGTAGTATGCACTTAAATTTTAAACAATAAAAAAGCAAAAATGTGATACAAACATTATGCAATTCATGCATAAGGTTCTGAATGCATAAAATGGATAGATGTATAATTGAAAAGCCTTGAAAAGATGCACTTAATACAGAGAGAGGAAGAGAGAGAGAGAGAGAGAGAGAGAGAGGAGATATTTTCTTTAATAATGATATGTGGTCATTAGGACAAGGAGAATAGGCTACTCTGACGGGAATTAAGTTCTAATTAGCAAACCATTATGTAAGCAACATGATAAACCTTTGTCGTCTTAGCCCCGGTTGTGACATTCAGGCTATGCACTTGAGATTTCTTCCTGACAGCTTTTATTTCTTCATAATCCACTTGTGGTACTGATATGATATACCTGAAGCTTCCTTCTCACAGCAGCAATGTTGCCCTTATAACCTCTAAAGGTATTTTAATTTCAGATGGAGTAGCAAGTTGAATGGTCAAACTGATTTGTCTCGTACTGTCTTTGAAATGTGGTAGGCAAGGCTCCCATATTGAAGGGCCATTCAGTATGGCCCTTCAATTAGGCAAATTAGCTCTCTATACTCGCAAATAGGCAAATAGCTGTCTATACTCGCAAATAGGCAAATAGCTATCTATACTCGCAATCTGTAGAAAATAAAATAAAGGTTTATTTCATTTATTTCATATCCTGGATATGACAGTGTCATATCCAGGATATGAAAGCATTTCTTAATCTTGGTGATCAAATATCATTTTAAAAATAAATGCAAGAGCTATATTATACATTACATACTTATCAAGCTGTTTCTTTTCAGATCAAGTAATGTTATGCAAGAGTGCCAGATTGGTGTGATGAGGCATCAAGCTAGAAACTGGAAGATCCCGAGTTCCAGTCCCATTTTAATCATGAAGCCAGACTTTTGGCCAGTCACACTCTGTCAGCCCTAGGAAACGGGCAATGGCAAACCATTTCTGAAAAACCTAGCCAAGAAAACTGCAGGGGTTGGTCCACATAGTCACAAGAAGGCAATGCACACACAACAATGTTCTGCAAACTTTAGCAAAAGAATAAAAAGTAGCAATCAAATAAATTAAAATCAGGAAGTAAAAGAAAGAAGAAATGTATTTTAAATATGTATAATTTACAGTAATATTGTTTGCTATATTTTTCTTATTACTTCCATCATGGCTGTATATGTTTCTCCTTTCAGCTTTAAATTACATAAGGAAAAATGTGATAATTTGGGATATAAATTTAAGAATTTGGGGGTCAGAGAAAACATTTTTCCCTTGCTAACTTTTTCTGTTTTTCTTCTTCTCCAAGTTCTTTTGTACAATTTTCTCAGGCTTAGACGAAGAAATAAAAAAAATAGAAGTTTCCATTTCTATTACCAGTTTATATATGTTGTTTAAGAATTATCTTGTTAAACTCATGCTTGTTTTTAGTATTCTGTTTTTCTCACCTCTGAGTGACATAATTATTTGTCAGATGGCATTTCTCTTTATAACTGCTAAATCTTGATTACTTAAATATACTGGCAGATAATTGTTCTAGGGAAAAATTTCCAGTGAATCAAGGCGTAAAGCACCCTATAGTTTATGCTATGCAGCCCCAAAGAGGTTTAAAACAGATCAAAAGAACTTTGAGGTCCATAAGCCAAATCATTTTGTGAGTGTATAAATAGAATAAGCATTTCATGGAAGAAAAGGAAAGACATATGGCTTTTCCTCTCTGACAATGATAATAGGAGTATGCATTTTCTCTTTACTACACTAAAACTTTGGAGCTCCTTTCATTTGTGAAATTATTTTTAAGTGTCATTTTAGGAAATAACAAAAGTGAACCGTAGTTAAATCAACTATCTGACTAGCCTAGAATTTTCAGTCAACATGCCATTATCAGGACATTCTGGAAATAAATGTCTGGATTACTTAGACTGCAGCAAGTTGAGAAAGACTGATATAATGCAGTATTTAGGAAGCAAAATATTTAAGAGCAAAGTGGTGGTATTTCCTTTGTATGTTATAACTTAATTTAGAAAACCCTTCTTCCATCTGTCTGCCCTTCTTTGTTTTTTAGATGTAATTTTTTTCAAGAAGTCATCTGCAATTAACATTTGTAAAATACATTGATTAGTATTCTGCTACAAAGTGACCCTGATCTTGCTTTAATTGTTTGAAAACTTACAGATATAGATGTCTCAATAATGGAATTACAGTGACAATATAATAATCGTTTTAAGGACTGCAGCCTATTAGCCCCTTTATTATTTAGAAATAGAAGACTCTTCTGTTGAGCATGTATCTCTTCTAATACTATGACACCAAGACATAGGTGCAATCATGGAAAAGAAAGAACATTCTACTAAAAATGAGGCTGTATTTCTTAAATGCAAAAAAACATTTTCTTAGATTTGCAGCAAACTTCTCAGCAAGTCTTCCAGAGCTGTATTTACCATAGTTAACTTGACAATGTCCCAAATCTGTGAAAGGCAATCTTGTTATATATTTATGAGGAATGGATTAAAAGTGAAGAGAGAATTTGATGGCTGAATAAATGGTCCTGCATACCATGTATGTTAGACTATGAGCATCCTCTGTGTGTGCATCAATGACACACCAAGTAAAGGTACTTTGAAAATTTAAAGGCAACAGTGATAGTGTTCTAGTTTTTTTATTGTTAAATTTGTTTCATCTGTGAGATTAGTGCTTCTAGTAACAGAACATATAAAGGTTACATTTGAAAAAAAAGAAATCTCCATTGTATTCCTCTTTAGCAACATAGAAATCTGCCTTGTGTTAGCTCAGACTTTTTGTTCATTTACTGTGTCCATTTCTCATAGTTCTATTGGCTAATATGGTTCCTCAAGAACTTGGAATCCAGAATACAGATTTTTCTTTATCAACATCATTTTTTATGGATTTAATTTCTTATCCGGTCCATTATTAAGTTAATTTCTTATCCAGGCCATTCAGTTAAATAATATTCAGGATTTTTTTTCTTGGAGTTATTAGGTAAGGCATAGTAGGACTGAATGTCATCAATATAGTAACATAGCTCAACTCCAAAGTTCTATATGACTTCCCTCAATGATTTGATGTAGAGAATAAAAAGCATATGAGAAAAAAGGGACAACAACCTAAGTGATGGACAGTAATCCTCTAGCGCACCCTGCCACACACAATTCAGAAACCATTGCCAAACAATACCCCCAAAATCCTATATAGCAAAATGATTCAGAATAATACCATGACTGATGGTAATAAAAGGTCAGGAGAGCTTTACAATTTTGTTTTGAGCACAAATTGTCCATTGTCTATTTTAGGTAGAACCAGTTTCTCACATTCATTTTAGGACAATATCTGGTTGTTATTCTCTCTGACTCTACATGCAAATCTGTTTTCCATTGTTGACATTCTGTGGTTCCTATGTAGCCTAGGCTTTGTTATTCACAATAGCTTCTTTAGTAATATAATGTAGTAATGTTCTCAATCTTATTCCAATTTTCTTACAGCCATTTCATAAATCAATCTTCCCCATATTTCTCTAAAATGAATTTTACAGATTATGGCTCTCTTTCTATAGGTAGTATTTCTGAGTTGCCATATTACATACAAATGAATCAAAATTCACAAAAATCCACTGAAGACCATAAAAAAATACTGTTGCAATTCAGTAATAAGACTATCCACCCAATACTGAATCCTATTTGGCTGTCTAAGATTTTTGAGATAAATGCTTAACCTATTTTTGATTTAAAGAAAAATGAGTACAGGAGACAACTTGCTAATTATCTAAAAGCCTTTTAGCAGTCTGTTTGTCTAATTCTATTTTCACTAGAGATGGAATTTCAATTTTGGAATTCATGGCCCATAAAGTGCTAATTCCTACCTAGAGGATTTATTCTAGACATATCAAATAAGTTAATGGCACACAAAAACATATTCACACATGTACATATATATATTGTCATTGGTGACACTAAAGAGTCGGTGGACTTTCTTAAAGATATGTTAACAGGCATGATTTTAAGTAGAGTTAAGAATAAATATTTTCATATGCATAGGCCCATCAGAAATTGGGTCCTGATCCTAATGTGTACAGTTTTTATGCTTGGATAAAGGTTTTTCATATCAAATTAAACTATCATAAATGTTTACATGCTATTGTGGCATATTTTAGAGCCAAATCAATCAGTTGCAAATAGTAAGTTGCAGAAATATGTCAAAGGGAAAGTAAGTATTTTTTCATTCTCCTTTTCAGAGTTTTGATAATAAATTTCCTTTGAAAATATTAGTAAAATGTATTGATTATTTAGTGGAAGCTATAGTTCATTGCTAAAAGAAGAGTTGAATTTATGTTTTACTATATCTTCTGTAAAGGATCTGTGAACATGCAAGCACTTTAAATCTCATCTGACACTTTCAAATTGATTCAGTGACACATGATTCAGTTTAACACTCTGAACAACTTAGATTTAATTCAGAATTTCATAATAATGAAGAAACATTTTTATACAATACTTGTTTAAAACATATTTCAGTCATCATAAAGTTTGTAATGATGAATGTAATTTCATAATTGTCCATATATTTTTAAACAGTTGATTTGTGGTTGGTAAGTTAATAGTCAACAGTCCAAGTCAAAGAGGATCATTTATTTCTATCTGCATCTATTCAATGTCTTATTGAATAGTTGTCATATTATCAATAACCTCAACTAGAGAATATGAGTCAGTAAACTATAACACAATAAAACAAAGGAATGCAATAGTTGACCCAAATTTTACATGTTAAATGCTGCTGGATTAGATTAGACAAAATGCCTACTTTGATCATGTTGTGTGAAGAACGGATAGCAATAGAAAGTTTATTAGCAAAATATGAATGTAAAATTTTTTTTTTTGCAACTTTTAAAAAAGATTCTTAGTTAAAATAAATAGCAAAGAACATTTTTATATGGACATTTTCATAATTACAATCATCAATACAAACTTTATCTATGATGACTAAAATTGCAAAGTATTATTTTACCTGCAGCATTAATTCTTGAAATGCTGCTGAGACCCAGATAGACTCCATGTTCATTTTCAGAAAATATAAATGGTGTATCGCTAAAGCCAAGAGCTTTATTTAAAATCACCTGCCTCACACAAAAAGGCAAAGGAAAGCTGTATCTTGAGGCCAGATGAGATGACAGGAACAACTTCACCAGTATACTTGCTGGTAAATGAATGTCTTGTGACTGAAATATCCACCATTCTAGCTATTATATGAAATTGCCCATGATATAATCTCAGAAGTCCTGAAGTGCCTCGTCTTCTACCATATAACCATCACTGTTCAAAGTTATTTATAAGTTTATTTCCCATAATACCATCAATTCTGATGCTGTAATTCCTTCCCTGCAATTATTTAGCACAGTATTACAATTTCGGTCTTTCTTGGACTGGTAAAGATGCCCTTGAACTCAGATGGATTTCTGGTAATTCTATAGACATATCCACACAGTTTTCTTATAAATGGTATGGAAATGGTTTGCCATTGTGCTATTTTCTAGTCTAATCTAGAACCTGGAATTTACAAGTGTTCTGCCATCAAGTAAAAAGAAGGACTGATCCTGCAAAACCATAGAACTCAGACATGGTTAACTAGTGCTGCAATCTGCAGTTACCTCAGTATAAGGTGGAAGAATTCTCTGCCATCCTGCTGTTAAGGCCTAGTGTTTCTTTCAAACCTAGTATTTCTTTCATACCAAAATTTTCATCTGTACACTTGTGTCTGAGAGTCAGTTTGGTCTAATAGTTAAGGCACCAGGTCAGAAGCTGCAGACTATGAGTTCAAGTTCTGCCTTAGCCATGAAAGTCAGCTGGATGACTTTTGGACTTTTGTTGTTGTGGGGAAAATAGGAAGAGGAAGATGTGTTGTATATGTTTTCTGCCTTCAGGTATTTGTAAAAATAATAAAGGTGGAATAAAAATGAATAAAATTTAACAAGACTTAGGTGTTCCTATTAAAATGAAGCAGAAGAATAATTTCTTCTCTGTAGAGAGTTGATTTTCTAGATACTGGCTTGTGAGGATAAAACATGCTTTGCTTATCAAGTCATTGACAGAATTACTAGCTGTCAATCAGGGAATTTTAATCAGTTTGCTAAGGATTCAAGATGCTATTCTGATTTATAACTATCTTTTTTAAAAAAAAAGTCCAATTATGCGTATTTCTGCATAATCCTGCACAGTGTTTAGCATTTTGATTGCTGTGTTATAATGATCTAAGTCTATATTTTTAATTTGGATGGGGGGTGAGATTTGCATGAAATTGCATGAATATATTCTATAATAAATTTAAATTTAAAACAGCTGGTGAACTCATAAGAACTGCTTTTCAATCCCTTGAGTTACAAGTGGAAAACAAATAGGGATTAAAATGGGGTTTATTTGTGAATGATAATACCAAAGTTTTGACTCCTGCATAAGGCTGAATTTTTGATAGACCATAGTTCATTCTTACCTTTTTTTTCTTAAGATTGTAACACAACTGCATTTATTGCATTTGTTATTTTAGGTTCAAAGTCTGTCAGACTGCTTTGGTGTTAGAAACAGATTATTTATGTTTTTTGAAATCTTCATTCTGATTCCTGGCAATGGTAATTCATACTTGATCACCACATAGATCAGGGCTTTTCAACCTTTTCACCCATTGTACCATTTTTAGAATATGGCAATATCCGAGTACCACCAGTCACCTAGCAAGGTGTCAAAAACTTGATGACCCCTCCCAAAAAGGAAAAAGTAATGAAGTACAGATAGTCCTCAACTTACAACAGTTCGCTTTGTGACTGTTCAAAGTTACAATGGCACTGAAAAAAGTGCCCCCCAAGCCACAGCCAAGCAAGACACCTGCCTGCCCACCTGTCCGAAGTTTTCATTGTTGTGAGCATTTCTGTTGAGGATTGGCAATGGGGGTGAGGTGGGGGTGTTTGTTTTTATTCTCCCTGTCTGCTGGGTGGTTGCAGCAGGTTTTGGTCACTTCACATGACCCTGTGACCATCATAAATATGAATCAGTTGCCAAGCATCTGAACGTAAATCACAAGATTCTGGAGATGCTGCATCATTCCAGCTAATCGGCATTTCTTCTGGGCTCAGCAGAAGTGCCAGGATCAGCGCCGAGTTCCAGCTGGAGCCTGGCACTGATTCTGGTGCTTCCACTGAGCCCTGACAGCCCTGCAGCTCCAGCCATCTCTCGCTTAGGCTTGTGCGGTGCTGCCACCGGTTCAGCTCATTCCCTCCCCCGCTACCACTTTTCTAGGATGGTTGCATACCACCTGCCAGGTGCCAATGTACCACATGTGATACCCATATCACTGGTTGAAAAGCCTTGACATAGATTACTGTAACATCCCTTAAGTGGGGCTGTTTATGGAGAAAATTCAGAAGTTACAGGGATACAGAACATAGCAGCCAAACTGTTGATGGGTAGTCATAGAATTGCAATGTAAGACAATCCTAAAATTGATGCCCTGGTTAGCTGGGTGGCAAATCAGTAACAATACTGAATATCTTAGTAATTAAATACAACCACAAATAACACATCCATATAAGAATAATAATACAACAATAATGGAAGCCAAATAACAAGTAGGTATACATGAATAGTCATTTCTAAGGTTCAAAGGCCTCCTGAAAAAAATACTTGCGGTAATATTTGTGTTTCTGAATGTAAGAGGGTTAAGGCCTAATTGCATGCCTGAAGACTCTGTTAAGGAAGGAAGGAAGGAAGGAAGGAAGGAAGGAAGGAAGGAAGGAAGGAAGGAAGGAAGGAAGGAAGGGAGGGAGGGAGGGTGGGAGGGGAGGGGAGAGGAAGCCTTTGAGATGTAGTTAACATATGTTGTTGGTGCTTTAAAAAATGAAGTACTTTATAGATAATCTATGATATGCCAAAAATAGAAAAAGAGGTCAGAATTCAAGGCTGTCAACTTGAATCTGAGACCCAAATTACTGAAAAATGTATACGGTAAGCTAGAAACCAGGAGACTATGAGATGATGTTCTGCCTTGGGCATGAAAGCTGGCTGGGTGACTTTGGGACAAACAGTCTCTCAATTCACAATATTAGTCTCTGGTGACAAGCACTCAGGCTGCAACCAATGGATCAACACTCAGTTGATCTGAAAAAAAGCAGACCTTCCACTTGTGTGAAAATGCTATGAAGGAAAAAAAAACTGTTTTAAAAAAGTAGCATCTTGAAATTACAAGTAGCATTTCTTGAAAAAAATATCCCAGGTCAGCTATTATAACTATTTCTCCCAACCCTGATTATTTTAATTAAAAAAAATCCAACATGAAGCTAATGCCCAAGAGTTTACCTAAGCAATTTATATAAATAATTAAAGATATAATTTGATACTCACTTACTTGAGAATAAACCCTTTGAACTCATCAATATTTCTGAAAATAAATACTTCTTAATATGCTGTAAAATGTAAATCAATTTAAAAACTACAGTTTGGGAATATTTAAGCTTTAAGTCAAAGTAAATACTATAAATGCATTCAGTGTATTCCCATCTGCACAATTTCCCATTAAGTCTTCTGTTAAATTCAGTGTTAATAAAGATTTTTTATTGTTATCTATAAAATGTTCCCTATTAGATTATGAGCTCTCATTATTATTTTTTCCAAGGCCATAAGCATGGTAATTTAGAAGAAAAAATGAAATGATTTTCTTTCAATTAACTTTTCACTTTATTTAATCAATTAAAATATTAATCAGAATGGTTTAAAATGCAGTGAGCTTTAGGTCTGAGACCAAAAGGAGATTTTTAGGCATATAGTTATTTTTTGACAAACATAAATAGAAATAAAAGTGGTGAGACTAAAGTGACCTAAATTTCTGAAGTGCTTGTTTTAAGAGCAACTTATCATGAGCAACTTGCCCAACTGGAAACATTTTTCACTGTCACCTTAGGGTTGTATTCTATGTACTGAAGTAAAGAAACAGCCACGGAATTGTTAAATAAATAATTGCACAACTGGGTCTAGTCTGTACTCAAGAATCAGAGAGATTGTTTACTCCAAGAGATTTCAAGGAAGGCATGCTACACAACAAAATTTATTACCTTTCTGTAAGGTATGGCTTTCATATGTCACAGGAGCCACCTGTCCAACTTTGCATTTGAACCAATATTTTTAAATCAATATTTAATGTTATTGAACTCAGTAACGTTATTGGAAAAAAACCTTGCATGCTGCTTCTGATAGAAAGGACTGTTGTATCCTACAAAAAAACTGAACATAGATAAATCCAACATTGATGGATGATATTTTTAAAGAATTTGAGATAAACAGGACAGTTTAGTTCTGTCCTTATTGTAATTAGCTTGAAATATCTAGCTATCAAATAATACTTAACCATGATTTCACTTGACCTTGGCTGATTTTAAAAACAAGGTTTCCTTTTTTATATACTTTGTAATCAACAACAAAGCTATAGATAAGTCCTTAAAAGTCTTTGCACTTAACATTCAGGTAGAACATCTCCTTGATACAGAATTATTTGGAGCTTTAGACAGCACAAATCTTCTCTAACTTCCTGTCACCTACAGCTAGCAGATCTTTATAAAACTGGGCTCCAGGTTTTCTATTAGGTCATGCTTTTTAATAGTTCCAGTTCATAGCCAAGGCAGAGAGTTTACCTGGGGGAGCTACAGGGCTTAACCTCTTCTAATAGGTGTCCCAGGTTTCAAATCTGTAGTAGTTTGATTGACTTGCTGGCTGGTATAACACCTTCAGAGACAACTGAAGGATCTTCCTTTGTCATCAGAATGACAAATGAGTGTACAAAAGGAACAGGGCTTTTGTCCTGATGGTGATTTCGCCTTTCCCCTTATGGATACCACTATTCACCTCACTGTGACACTCTGCCAATAAACCATTCTATCTGCATTTGTTGCATATATTTATGAAAGTCTATCAACTAGACCCACGTCCTGTTTTTTGTTGGTTTTTATGTTCATTCTAAAGGCTGTTTTGTTTACAGGGAGGATGAGTTTATGCATTGCACTAAAATATAAATATGTCTTAGGAAAATAACAATTGTGTGCTCTTGTGCTGTGTAGAATGATCATAAACCTAAATGTGAAGGCCCAGTTCATACTATCTCTTAAGACAATAGCTGGGTTTCCTGAATACATTCAACCATAAATAGCCTACTTCTGATTTAATTGACTTGTAAGACACACACACACACACATGTACACATACACAAACAAAGTACAAAAAGCACAAAAATAACATTGTGGTTCATATATTACAATATCTTTTCAATTATAACATACTTTTAAAATATTTTGAGAAAGAATAAATTCATAAATTCATCTGTGAAAAGCTTTTCCTCTAAGAATTGATTCTATGTATTTGGCACACACAAAAGCTATACAACAACATACACATTATTTCAGCTTCAGTGATTTGTAAAGGCAGAATCAAATTGCCTTGAGTTGCTGATCTATATTACTACAAGGAAGCAGGTAAGTCAAGTTGGCTGCTATACTGGGTGGAACAGTGAGTGTGTTGACTTCATAACATTGCTTCAAAGCAGGGATGTCTGTTTGCAGAGGAGGTTAAAAAAAACTCAAGATGGTAGCAATGTCTATATGCCAAATCTCCACCCCTTATTTTCCAGTATCCACATGATAATAGACCGGTGTAGCACTAATAAACAGCAGCAACAACAAAATAAGCTTGCTTTAGGATTTCAGGATAAAATTCAGATTTGTTCAGCAAATCCAAGAATTTCAAACTTTTTCAGGCTACAGAACCTGTTTTAAAAAATCCTGAAACTCTTTTCAAGAGGAAAATTCTAAGTGATGGAAAGTTAACAATAAAATGAAACATAATGAGGAAGGAACATTCTATCACATGTGGTGGCTGTGCCCTAAAGCAAAGACCTATTGGGAACGGATAAGGAACTGGATACAGGAGATAACTAAGGTGCAAATTGAATTCAAACTGAACTATTTCTTTTGGGTATAATAAATTTAAAGATGGAAAAACAACTCTAATACATCATTATACACATATTAACAGCAGCCGCATAGTATATGCCCAGTGTTGGAAGGGTGAAAACATACCTACAAATGATATGATTATATACAAAATTCTAGAATGCGCGGAAATGAACAAACTTACACTAGAATTAAAAGACAAGGAGGCAACAGAATTTTATGAAATATGGAACAAATGTTATGATTGGCTAGAACAGAGAAAGAAAAAGATATGATTACTGATTTAAATAAATTGTAAATAATATATATGAGATGTATAACACAACTCTGTTAAGGGAAAATGTATTTTTCATTTTTATTTTTATTTTTGTTGTATAATGAAAAAAGGAATAAATAAAAATTAAAAAATAATAAATAATAATAAATAAAAATAACATGCATATATAGAGAGATAAATATCTAGGCTGGGTGTGACAGTTTATTATTATGTGAAAATTATGCACGAGAACCATCATTTGGGGGGGGTCACTTAGAATGAATTCTCCACTTAGGAATGGAAAATTGATGGCATGGATTTTTTTTCCTACTTTAAGTGCCTGGTTGAATCCACTTAAACACCTATCTTCTTATCCCTGCTTTTGTAAACTTGTCATGTAGATGTACTATTTACATTATGTTCATGTGTATTGCAGCTAAGCAGTGCAATCCTAAATTTCTTTAATTCCCACACATAGCTATGTAGGAGTTATGCTTAGTAAGTGTGCACAGGATACCATCTTAAGGTCATGTATGCAAATAATTGGAAAGTGAAGAGGGAAGGAAGGACTATGGGAATCACTCCTATGCTACTAAACAAATTAGAAACTCCTATCGCCTGTCAGTTTTCTATTGTCTTTGCTTTTAGCTTCCTTAGCTGCCCTTTAGAAGACTTTGATTATTTAATGGCTAGGGAAATGTTTGTTAGCGCTTGGAGGCAGGCAGGAAATTGGATTTTGTTTGTGTATTCAAGAGAAGATGGAAGACTCAAGAAGTGAATCTTGAGGGACTTAGGAGTAAGGCAGCTAGCTTCTCCTCTGTGGACATCTTGTGAACACTGAGTGATAACACTGGAGACATACAACTAGTGAGATGCAAAGAGTTGGTGCCAAGACAGGGAATTGATAGGATGTCTGGTTATGCATTCAAAACTACTGCATTCAAAAGAAGGAACCTCAAGTCCTGCACTTAGAAGCTAACTGAAAAAGTTATTTGGTCTCCAAGTGAAGCCCTGATTGAATAAGAAACTCAACTGGCTATGAATTAGGCCTAAGGAACTCATTAAGGACAATGTACTTGGTTAGGAAATGGAGTCAATGAACTGATTAAGGACTATGGCAGTTGTTCCTCAACCATGTTCCTCTGGTTGTTCATTATGATAGTTAGGTCTTTCCCTTTGTCTTTCCCTCCACTCTCAGCTCGCAAAGTTTCTCTGAGTGTCCTAAACTTCTTACCAGGTTTATCTCAGGTGAAAAAAGAAAACCAGCAGGCTCACAAGAGTCCAGGATGAAGCTGAAGAGCTGGTTGAAAGCTCTCATAAGAGTTGTTGATCCAGTGAGAATTCTTTGGGGTGTCTTATAGAACTTAATGTTCATAGAACTTCTGTGCTTTGTTTCAGAAGACTGGAGAGCTTAGAGCAGTATGACAACAGTAATTCAGTGACTGAGTGTCTCAGTTTTTAGAGCTTTTCATCGTATGAAAAACACAAATATCTCATCATTCCCAAAAGGCATAAATGGAAGCTTGTTCTAACCATACCAATATTTTGAAAGTGTTTAGTTTATAAAATATTACTGAGTGGCCAGATGCTTATGTAAAAAGTTAAATCCTATTACATTTAGACAAGTCAACTCAAACTGCCAAGTAAGCATGGATAAGATTAATCTACAAGGGCATTTGAAATCTGCAGCTAATCTGGATCTATTTGTATTCTCTTTTCTTCAGTTCTTCTTTACCAGCTAGCAAAAATATCACATTACGAAGATGTAAAAATGGATCAGGTAGTCTTTTGCATATGAATGCTGCTTAATAATTTAGCAAATCAGATTCTAGTATCACCTTCCATAGAAAAATATTTGCATTTATTGAGAAATTTTTGATCATCATTACCTTTGGTATTGTTAGAACTGAACAAAGCACTGTGTTATGCTCCCCTTCCAAGCAAGTAATCAAGTAACCAAAAATGGAGAAAAATAAATAAATAAATAAATAAATAAATAAAAGAATTTTCCAGGCATTAGGCGTCTGTTAAGATACAATTCAATGGTGAGTTTCTGAATGCGGGAAGGGTGCAATCTGAAATTAATTTCTAAGGAACATCAAATGGCTGGAAGGTGCTGTGGGCATGCATTCTAGAGTATGGATGGGTACACATTAAGGTGCAGGTGATTTCTACAGGCAGGTGTTTTGGAGTGTGGGTAGGTACAGAGAAGGTGCAGTGGATAGGTACTAATAAATTAGGGTAGGCAGGTAAAGAAGCAGTGGGATTGGGAGGGAATTTCTGTCTTCCTGCCAATGGATTTTGCCAGTGGGAAGGGAATGTCAAAAATTGTGCCTTGCTTCAACATCATAACTGCAAGCTTGAACATCCAGATTTCAATCATATGACCAAGGGAATGCTGCAACAGACACAATTTCATGGACCACTTGTAAATCTTCCTATTTCAGGACCATTGTAACTTTGAATAGTTGCTGAATAAGTGTTTGTAATTCAAGGACTATCTGTTGCTACTTTGGAATCTATTATAGTTTCTGTTAGAGATCTAGAAGAAGTAAAAAAAAATGTTGCTAGCCCTCTGAATAATTTCTGACTATAGACTTGATTCAGAAGGAGTAACTTTTTCTCTAAACCAATTTGACGTAAATATTGTGGACATTTTACAAATGTCCACAATGATTTACTTGTACAAAAGAAAAAAAATATTGTTGCTTGACTACATGGTAAAATATGCCAAACATTTACTTTTCCATGTTATCATTTCAATGCAAGTCAGTATCAATCTATAGAACAAAAATTCTGGTAACTCCTTAGGTAGACAACCAATCACAACCAAGGGAAAATGCAACATATAGAATTCTAGTGAAAACTGTACCTTTTCAAATTATTGTTTCAGGCCATATGCACTCAGATATGAATTTGATCAGTAGGGAATGATATTGAAATTCCGACTCAACAGATTCCCAGAGAATCGCCATTGTTTATCACAAACTTTCAGTCTGGAAAAAAGAAAGCAGTAAATACTTGTAATGCAGTTATAGTCCATGAATGTTTTGTTACCGATTCACAGCAAGAAACATCAAAACTGTCTTGTTACTGATTTACATTTTGTAATACTTTATGTTGCTTTAATCTACCATACAATAATATTCTGCACATCTGAATATTTCAGATGGATTGGGGATTTAATGATACACAGGTGATTTATTTTAATATTTTAAATATATTATGAATTGCCTCAGGAGAATTTGCCATGAAATATAACATACATATGTGGCAATTGTGAAAATAGCAATATACTCTTTTGGTGTCCTGTGTGTTTTGAGTTCTTGTTCATAAATTTTCTGCTCATCTTGCAGTTTAATGTAAATGTCCTCCACACCCATTCATTTTAATTAGCCACCTCATGAATCTTTACTTTCCTGTGACAGGGCTTGACCTAATCTCCTGGCACCTCGTTATAACTATTTCAGTTCCAAGGAATCTCTGAATGCAGATTAGGAACTATTTCCTAAAGAGTGCACCGGCACAACTTCACCATAAGCTTTGATATCACCAGTTGTTTTACAACTAGGCATCTTTAAAGCCCTATAGAATGTAGGATAGTCTTATACAAGAGATATAACTAAGAATGAGATAATTACTTTGTTGTTCATTTTTGCAGCTCATTATTCCCCTCACCATAAATTCAGTATTTGTAAAAAATAACTTACTATACTCCCAGAGAAATGAATCTATATTTGGGAGTGGGGTGTGGAAACTATTGTTATTTTTGATGATGCAGATACCAAAAATAAAACAATAGAATAAAATAGTTTTTAAATGGCAAAAATATCATGGGATGTCCACCTCATTTGAAATCCTAAGAAATGTTGATGATAATAATGGAAAGACATTACTGACATAAGGTAAATTAGTTGTTAAAAAAATACCTGTATCACAGACAATAGGGCATCTTACCATTATTGTACAGGTATTCCTTATTATTATTGTGTGATTCCCCTTTGTGTGATAAGGAAACATTAATTTATTAATATATTTCAAATTTGAAATTTAAAGTTGTGATCTGGGCAAGAAAGGAAACTATAGGATGGACTTCTCCAACCTGATCACTTTCTGATGTGTGGGATGTCAGGTTCTGAAACACTTAGTAAGCAATAGGCTTTACTGGAAGTATGGGACTTGGAACCCATCCAGCATCTATCAGTCTGGAAAGCATTAGGATGGAAAAGGTTATTGTAGGAAACTGATCTGAAAATTTTGCTACTGTTGTTTTAAATATACACAAACATTCATATCCTTCACTAATATGAATTGTTCTGAATTAATATAATGCTGCTTAGAGTTGTGTAACATTTCACTCTGCAGGGAACTTGACAGCATTAATTACTTGATGTTGAAAAGTCCTTGAATGTTTTTTAAGTAGGAACTCTTTTTTCCAGCACTTAAAACTGGTGTTGCTTATGAGAATACAGACTGCTTTAGGCACCTGAACATTTATCAGTTATGGTCCATAACCATCCTTAAAATTTTATACAAAATACTTCATCAGAATCTCTCTATAATAGAAACATTATGTTCTTCTCTCTGGTATAAGGAGAAAGAGAACTTGGCCATCTTCAAAAATTTAAAGAGTACTATCATATCCTCAAAGAGCCCTCTCCTTTTAGAGCTAAAGGTCACAACCAGTCCCTTGATTGTTGCTCTTCTCTGAATGTGTTCAGTTTCTCTGAATCCAATAGTCCTTGCCCAGTCTTTGAAGTGGACTCTGAATAGTGCAGAATAAAATAGAACAGTTACTTCCCATTATTTGGAAAGATAGTGATGTGCTCAGATAACTTAAATTGTGGCAAAGAATTGTGTTAGATATTGCTAAAAGTAGTATTCTAATATTGTGGGAACAAGCCTGGATACTTTTCTCAAAAAATAGCTTAGGTTGCTGTTCTACCACAACTATTACTACTAATTTTCATTTCATGATTTTTAAAAGATTAGATTTTTATCAATATCTTTAAATTATTTTCAATAGATGTTTTTCATAATTTGTGCTTGTGGGTTAAAAGCATTGTAATAGAGATATTTTCAATTACTTCAAACTTTTGTTGGAGCATTAGGCACTTCATCAACTATAAATCCCTGTCATATTTAAGTTCTAAAAAGTCTTTAGGATCAATGTGGAATCTAAACAGATTATAGATTAAGCTTGAGGCTAATGCTTTACTTTTGCAGAAGGAAGTTTCTGTTCATTTAAAATTTAAAAACTAAAGCAACAACAACAATCACGATAAAGCAAAATAGAATAGAATTTTACCAAAACCTGAAAATAAAATAGAATGAGGCAAAAGAAAGCAAAAACAGTACCAATAGTAATAGGCACCTTGGGTTCAATCCTAAAACAACTAGAGCACTTGAATATAATTAGCATTGACAAAATCACTATTAGTCAATTGCAAATGGCAGCTTTACATGGAACATCTTATATCCTCTGATGATCCCTTTAACATCTACATCTGACTGTCCTAGGTCCTCAGAAAGGAATTGCTAGGTGGCAAAAATGCCATATCCAGTCTGAACATCTGGCTGTGCAAGAAATGATAATAAAATGATAAGGCAGGATAACTGGTAAACTCCAAAACGTTTTAGTAGATACGCTGGTGTTATTAACACCATATCTATTAACACATGGTCAAAGTGTTCTTTTAAAGTTTTATGGATTTTACTTCATTGCAGAAATTACATTGTTTCTGTCCATTGTTTGTTGTCTTATACCATCAAATATTTTACCAGTTTGGCATCTCAGTTTTTCCTCCCTGCTTTGTACTTTTTATATTTTCCCTGATGCTTGATATATGACTTTAGGTTGTAAGATATAATAATAATAATAATAATAATAATAATAATAATAATAATAATAATAATAATATACCCCCAGTGAGGCACTACCTTGACGTGGTTGTGGGGCTTGTGTACTCTGAGGAAGATGAGAGCTATGCCAGAGGTTCAACCATACTGGACAGGTCTCACCAGAGGAGTCAGACAAAGAGTGTCTCTCCCATAAAAAATATGGTGAGACGTAAATTTCAGAATGCCATACCGGCTCGGACGTCGCCCGGGTTAACAAGGTCCGCACTAGATATTGGAGTTCCTGGATATCTGGTGAAAAATGGGTTACAGGACTCAGGACTGTTGGCTGAGCAACCAGGGCCAGCAGCTGCAGAACTACTGGAAGAAAAGGTGTTTACCCGTCGCAGATACACAGTGATGGAAAACAAAGAAATAATGATCTGTTACTACAGATCAAGTCCAACAAGACAAGGATATCTAAAATGAATGCACCAATTCTGGAAAGAACAGCATCCAGAATCAGAAATAACAGAACAGAGACTAGCAGATCAACGCCGATTTATAACACGAAATAAAGTATTTACAGAAACAGAATTGGACGAACTGCAAAGGTTTACCCAGGGCAAAGAAATCAAAGCCTTACAAGAAGTAATTCAGAATGTAGAGGCAAACCAAGGGGAGTTGGCAGTGAAAGAATCCAGTAGAGATATACAACTGTTCTCATTTGGAAACCAGGCACCTCTTCCTCAGGAAGAACAAAACCCTCTAACTAAAGAAATAAAAGAATTGAAACAAAGAATAATTGAACATCTAGAACAGCACAAAAACAACAGAATAAGGCTGCCTGCATTGAAGCTTGTTCCAAAGAAACAGCTAGCACAAGCATTAAAAGATGCAAATACTGCAATAGCAAGTATAAGCACCAATTCACTGCAAGAAACAAACCAACTAATGTACAGCACAGCTGCAGTTATAACAGAATACCTGGGATGTAAAATCAACAAAAAAGAAAAACAAACAAACAGTGCACCACAAAAATGGAAGGTTAGACTAGAAAATAAGATCAGCAAGTTAAGATCACGTGCAAGCAAGCTAGAACAGATGAAAGAAAAGAAGCTGAAGAACAAGAAGACCAAAGAATACCTAATCAAGAAATACCACTTAGAAACAAGGAAGATCAAGGAAGCACTGGAAATAATAAAGCAACAAATAACAGCTATAGCCAGGAAAGATCAGTAGATATGAAGCTCGAATTGCAAACTATAGGCAGAACCTCCAATTTCAATCCAATCAGAAACGTTTCTACCAATCCATCAATGGAGAAACTGCAAGGAATCAGTCAGTACCTGACAAGGAAGAAACAGTGCAATTCTGGAAGCAGATATGGGATAACCCAAAGAAATACAACAAGGATGCGGCTTGGTTAAAAGAGGTGGATGCAAATAAAACAGAAGTTGAAATGAAAGAACTAGTAATAACAACAAAAATGGTAGAAAAAAGAGCAAAGAAAATCAAAAATTGGTCAGCACCAGGTGAAGATGAACTGCATGGGTTTTGGTTGAAACATCTAACTGTTATACACCCACTCATTGCCAAGCAGTTCAACAATATACTACAAGGAGGAGAAATTGAAAAGTGGCTAACAACTGGGAAAACCTACCTAATAATGAAAAATCCAGCAAAAGGGGCAACACCAGGTAACTACAGGCCAATTACCTGCTTACCAACAACTTTCAAATTACTAACTGGTGTGGTAGCTGATGCAGTACAACAGCATCTAGTTGAAAACAATCTCTTTCCACCTGAGCAGAAAGGAAACCGCCCCAATAGCAGAGGAACAAAAGATCAACTCCTAATAGACAAAATGATCTTGGAAAACTGCAAGAGAAGGAAGACCAACCTGAATGTGGCATGGATTGACTACAAAAAGGCATTTGACTCTCTGCCACATGATTGGATAATCAAGTGCCTAGAAATAACAGGAGTCAGTAGAAACATCAGAAAATTTGTGCAAAGATCGATGGCACAATGGAAGACACAGTTGCAGATCAATGGTGAAAGCTGGGAGAGGTTAATATCAAGAGAGGAATATTTCAAGGAGATTCATTATCACCATTACTATTTGTTATTGCACTGTTTCCTCTGTCAACAATACTGAATAACTCAGGACATGGCTATCAAACATCAAAAACATCTGCCAGACTATCCCACCTCCTTTACATGGATGATCTGAAGCTGTATGGAAAAACATCATCTGAAATAGAATCGCTGCTCAACACTGTCCGTATATATAGCCAAGATATTGTAATGGAGTTTGGCTTGGACAAATGTGCCACACTTACTATCAAACAAGGAAAAATAGTGAAAACTGAAGGAATCAAGATGCCCCACGAAAATAACATTAAGAGTCTGGATGAGGAAGAGTACTACAAATACTTGGGTATCCTTCAAGCTGACAACATCAAGCACACTGAAGTCAAGAAAAAGATTAGAGGTGAATACATCAAGAGAGTGAAGAAGATCTTAAAATCCAAACTCAATGGAGGAAATACCATAAAGGCAATCAACACCTGGGCAATCCCAGTCATTAGGTACACAGCTGGAATAGTGGACTGGACTCAAGCAGAACTAAAAGCAATGGATAGGCAGACCAGAAAAATAATGACAATGAATCATGCCCTTCATCCACGCAGTGACATTGATAGACTTTATCTACCAAGGCAAATAGGTGGGCGTGGAATGCTACAAGTACATCAGATGGTTGAAGAAGAAAAAATGGCTTTGGAAGAATATCTGAAGAACAATGATGAAGATGCACTGAAATTAGTATATCAGGAAGGCTTACTAACTACTGGAGAGACCAAACTGGCCTACAAGAAAGACCAAATGAAGAACAGAATAGAGGCATGGGAAGACAAAGCACTACATGGCCAATACATGAAAAAATAGCTGGGAAAGCAGATAATAATAAAACCTGGCAATGGCTAAGAGCAGGAAAATTGAAGAAAGAGACCGAGGGACTAATTCTGGCTGCACAAGACCAAGCCTTAAGGACAAATGCATACAAAGTCAAAATTGAGAAGACAGCAGCAGACAGTAAGTGCCGCCTATGCAAAGAAGCTGAAGAAACAGTGGACCACTTGGTAAGCTGTTGCAAGAAGATTGCACAAACTGATTACAAGCAGCGGCATGACAAAGTAGCAACAATGGTGCATTGGAAGATCTGCAAAAAATATCATTTGCCTGTAAGCAAAAACTGGTGGGATCATAAAATAGAGAAAGTCATAGAAAATGATAAAATTAAACTGCTCTGGGACTTCAGAATTCAAACAGACAAGCACCTGCAACATAACACCCAGACTTAACAATTGTCGATAAGAAAGACAAAAAAGTCTGGATAGTGGATGTGGCAGTGCCTGGAGATAGCAGAATAGAAGAGAAAGAACTGGAGAAGATAACAAAATACAAAGACCTACAAATAGAAATAGAAAGACTGTGGCAAAAGCAAGCAAGGGTAGTACCAATAGTCATAGGCTCCTTGGGTGCAATCCCAAAACAACTGGAGCACCACTTGAACACCATTGGCATTGACAAATTCGCTATTAGTCAATTGCAAAAGGCGCCTTACTAGGAACTGCTTCCATCCTGCGACGATATCTGTAATACCATCAAACATCCACATCTGCCTATCCCAGGTCCTGGGTAAGGACTAATAATAATAATAATAATAGTAGTAGTAGTGGTAGTGGTAGTAGTAGTAGTAGTAGTAGTAGTAGTAGTAGTAGTAGTAAAGTTGGAAGGGACCTTGGAGGTCATTTGTTTGATTTGTTAATTCAGAATGATCTTAAATACACATAGGATATAGAGAAATGGGACAAAAATATTTAAAGTAAAATAATATGGCCCTATTTCATGATTTATTTGCTTATTCATTTATCAAATTTCTACACTGCCCATCTCACCTAAGTGAATCTGGGTAGTTTACAATTAAGACACACAAGAGTATAAAAACATAGTTTAAAACAGAAAAAAGCAGAACTAAAAGAAGGTCAAAGTGAAAATGTTAAAACATTAAAAGAAACAGAGGGAGTTCCCTCAAGCCATCAATCACCTTCAGGTTTGCATATCATCCTTAGATCCCCATGCTAGTATATCTACATTGTGCTTTCTAGAGATGAGAATCATTTCCAGTAGCAATGATATATTGCCAAATCATGATTATGCAAGTATAATATTATAATATATAATGAAAACTAAATTCTATATACCACAGTTACAGTAAACACTATATACCACAGTTACAGTAAACATGCCTTATTTGTACAATATATGTGATATACATTGTCCATTCTTCCTCAAATATTATACCATATTTGAGACTTGCAGTTATTTGAGGATATCTAAGAGTGAATTGTTTCAATCTGCCATATAGTCCATGGTTAGCAGCAGGAATTTCTGTTTTAATGTCGACACCTTGATAGGTTATGACAGGAAGGCTGAGGAAAATGCCATATATAACCCTTCAGATATGACATGGGATAATAAAGTAATTCTGCAGCACAATGACAAATTCATTCCATATGCCAATCATTGATAGGAAGAAAGAACAAAATCTGAATATGTTTGTGAAACTGTGCATGCACCCTACACCAGAAAAATTATTGATACTTCCTTAGTTAAAAAAATATAGAACTTTTCAGCAATGTGACTAAGTGTGTGTTTGCAGTTTTTCTGGACAAATCAACAATTTTGCAAGAAATATGCAAGACATCATACTGACTGTCTTTTAATCAGTGTAATTTTGTCACTACAAGAAGTGAATTATAGGCTAAGAATGTATGAGTTGAAAGGAACTTCATAAATTATCTAGTCCTTTAAGCTGCCTCATAAAGGGTTCCACAAACCAATCACTAAGAAATGGCCATCCAACTCTCATTTGAAAAGCTTTTAGTGCTGAGGAACATATCACAAGTTTAAGAAAATGGCTCCAGTGCTTAACATTTCCTATCACCAGAAAGGTCCTCCTCATATTTAGGTTGAATCTCCTTTCTTTTAAGTCCAACATGTTAGTCCTTGTCAGTTTCTGTGCACAACAGATCCCCAAACTCAGGCATGTGATAAAATATTAGATTCTCTATAGATTGCTATCATTGCCTATTATTTTTTGCAAGCTGTGTATGCCCAGCTCTTTGAACCATTTTTCATAAGTCTTGGTTTCCAGGTTCTCTTCCATTCTGATACTGCTTTAGCTTTATCATGCCTTTTTCAATTGTGGTTGCCAGAATAAACAATCACCCAATAACAGTCTAAGAAATGCTGAATACAATGAAGCACATCTCTTCAGATTTCTAAGGAATCAGTTGCAGAGTGCAATTATTCAACCAGTTGCAAATCCATTGAACTGCAATGCCATCTGCTATAGATTACAGGTATTGACTTAAACCATTCCTTTAACAATTGTTTGAAGCACTTATAACTATCACGATATCCCAATAGTGACCTGATGAAAATTCAAGCATTTGGCAGTTATAATCCTGGGATTGTGTGATTGATATTTGTGACCTCCCCAGCTGGCTTCTGACAAGCAAAGTCAATGGGGGAAACTAGATTTGCTTAAAGACTGCAAATGCACTTAAGAACTGCAGTAATTCACTTAACAACAGCAACAGAAAAGGTGGTAAAGTTGGATGCAACTCATTAACAACTGACTAGCTTAGCAACAGAAAATCTGGTACCAGCTGTGGTCAAATTTAAATACATTACATCTACAGCACCTCTGATCTATTAAATTAGTCATCTGGTTGTAAAAAAAAAAGGTTTGTTAGACATAATTTGTTCTGGAGAAATCCAGTGTAACTCCTGGTAAATGGTAATATTCCTTTCTAAGTGTTCACAGACTTGTTGTTTGACAATTGGCATTCTAGTAGCTGCATGTATACATGTGTGTATATTCCATTATCTATCTGTCTGTCTGTCTATCTATCTTATAGTGTTTCTCAAGTTTTCTTTCTTCTGCTTCTTGAATATGAAGGATATGAAGAGGAGACCTATGTTGCTCTTATTCAATTTTCTGATACTTCACCTATTTTATTCTTTTGGTGCTGGCACTGCTGTATACCCGCCAACAAGATGGCAAGCTGAATACCTGCCACAGCCTAGGGACGGGCAAAGGTCAGGCAGACCGTTAGGGCCCCTTTTTCAGCATAATCAGATAACAGCTGTAAACATAATCACAGACTTGGCACAGGTTGAAACCATGAATCCAATCAGCAGATGACAAACTCAAAGGAAAACATGGGACATATGCTGAGGTGGAATCCAGAGGTCTCACAGCACAACAGGATATACACATCAAAGTTGAGATTTCAAAAGTTGTTCACAGGATTTGTTCTCAGAGAGTGAGGCCAATAAATGAGCCACACTAAGCCTCTACCCAATACACAGTTGTGGCAGTTTACTTTTCAGCATTGGTTCTTTTATTGAATTGCTTCTGGGAAAACATCCACAAAATTCTTCTGTCTGTTGTAAAATCCTTATCAATGCCTATGATTAGGTCTAGGTGGCTGGGCTTCAGAGTCAGAGATGCTGTCAGTAGATGCAGGCAAGAAGTCCTGGGGCTTCCTGGATCTGCTTCAACCAGAATAGAGTGGCTTCACAACTGCTGGAATCACATATAACCAGTGCTTTTTTTGTAAAAAAAAACAAAAGGTGCTGGAACTCACACATGTCATACAATCAGCCTTGCCTATCCTACAAGGTTCCATCCAAAAAAGGTGCTGGAACTCCATTCTGGGTGTTCTATGACAAAAAAGCCCTGCATATAACACATATATTGTTCCTACTACAGATGCTCCAGCCCCCCAATCTTCTCATCAGAAGACAAGTCCAACAGGGCTGTCATATTGTAAGAGTTTTCAAAGATTGCAGTCAGCAGTACTGGTATCACTTTAGTCAGGGGGTCCTTCTAGTGCCTAGCTGTAATTCAACTGTTCCTGGAGATTTGAATTCATTTAAGTAGCAAGAAGGGTTTATATTACATCTTTATTATAAAGATGTTAGAGCATCCACCTTTATTTCGCAAACATACAAATATACATGCACTACTACTTTCTCCCTGATATGCAAAAAGATAGCATACTGGATATTCCAACGAAACTAATAAAAGTCTTGATATTTAAAAAGAACATACAGATATTAATATATAAGAGTGATTTGGATAATTCTTCTTACTGAATTTACAAAAGAGATATATAAAAACTTTGGAAGATTTGTTGGGAGGAGAAAAGGGAAGAATAAAAAAAAAAAAAATCAAGCCCAAGATCATTATTTTAAGGGATTAAAACTTGTTAAATATGTGGGGAGAGAATGCAGAGTTGACTTATTTGATCATGGTTAAAATAGTTATGTAGTGATTTTTGATAGCCCTTAATATATTTTTGCTGATTAGGAGTAAATGATAAGGCCTTAAGATTTTGTTACGAAATGAGTTATGGGAAGAATAGTGTATTTGTTGTAGAGATAAGTGATAATTTACTAAAATTGTACTTGTGATGAAAGAAAAGTCATTCCTTATTTGTTTTTTTCATTTTCACTTTTATTTCTTTTTTGCTCCCCACCCCTGCGCTTCTCGTTTTCCTTTTTATATTTTTAAAAGTAAAAGTTTTGTATTGTTTGAATTGTAATCTTAATAAAACTATTTTAAAATATTGCTTGAAGAAGAAAATTAAATCCTTTACAAACACTGCACAATAGGGCAGCAATAAGAGATGTAAAGGACCTAAATCGTAATTATTCAGAAACTACCTGTAAAGTAAAATTCAACAACAGAGAAGTAATCCTTTTGAAACAGAAGCCTACTGTTAAACACCAATACAAAAATAAGGTCAAAAAACAAGCACCGCTTCAGACAAGATGCAAAGAGAACTTTATTCCTTTTCCAGGACATGTACTCAATAATATATTTCATGCAGTTCAGTGAAGCTGATTAGGTAAGTGAGAAAAGAATTGTAACCTTAGCTACTTTAGCCAGATACATGAATATATTTATGTAGCACAATAAAAAAAAAAATGGAACCTGACTCTATTGCTTTGACGGATGCTATTCTCCCATGGAATAAAGCTTCTTTATTGAACCATGGTGGCACAGTGGTTAGAATGCAGTCTTGCAAGCTGATTCTGCCCACTGCCAGGAGTTTGATTCTGACTGGCTTAAAGTTGATTCAGCCTTCCATCCTTCCAAGGTCAGTAAAATGAGGGTCCAGATTGTTGGGGATAATATGCTGACTCTGTAAACCTTTCAGAGAGTGCTGTTAAGCACTATGAAGCAGTATATAAGTCTAAATGGTAAGTGGTATTGCTATTCTTTTGAGCCAAGCTTGCCTACAAGTGATTCATGGATGATCCATACAACTTTCTTGGCAATAGTGTGGAAGTAATTTGACACTTTCTTCTTTTTGGAACATTTTTTTTTCAACTTTTTGGTTTGGTCTTTCACTTGGTGAAATTCCAAATCTAAATCAGCTCAATCTCTAAGTCCTGACTGACTAGCCAGGGGAATCATTTGTTGACACTCATATTATATACTTTTTTGTGAATAAAACTGAGCAGATTCCCACTGTTCGATTTCTCTTTTAAATTGTTTTTTTTTTCCTAGAAGTTATTTTTTAAAACAGTAAATCTTTAAAATGTGAATGTCATGGTTCCGACAGATGAATCTCTTCAAAAGAACTTCGAGGCATTGTTTTCCTTAAAAACTCTTTAATTTGAGAAACAAAGTATTGGCACTACATAATTGAAGCCAAAAACTGAATTCCCCTCCCCTGGCACAAAGTAGCAAAGAGCAATTCCTTCCTACAATTAACCATCATAAATCACGTTCCCCAATTAACTTGAAGTGTGGGTTTTCTTCCCATCTCTCCTGCCTGCCAATTTTCTATCAACTCTGGACCTAATAACCTTGGGTTCTCACAGCTGAGTTATTATTGTTATGATTAGCTGGACTCTCATCCACATTCCCTCTCCCAGCATCAATGAACTCTAAAAGCGATAGAGAAAAGATGGCTACATTTCCATCTATTGTCAAAGCAAAAACATCCAATGTTAGCAGCATTGACAGTAATGCTTCTCTCTTATATAACTTTCATTGTTTTATCAATGTATAAAATTCAAAGAAAAATAACAATAGGAAATTAAGGGAAGAAAAAAAATGGGAAGAAAAATATGAGGTACAAGGGAAGAAAGAAAAAGGCATTGTCTTCCGATTCTTTTTAGCACAGTACAACATTCCAGCTTCAACTTGTTCTAACTGTCAAGAAATTTCTCATTAATTCTAGGTTACTTCTCTCTTTGGTTAGTTTCCATCAGTTGCTTCTTGTCTTGCTTTCAGGTGCTTTGGAGAATAGCTTGACTCCCTCTTCTTTGTGGCAGCCCCTGAGATATTGGAACACTGCTATCATGTCCCCCCTTGTTCTTCTCTTTGTTAAATTAGACATACCCAATTTCAGCAGCTGTTCCTCCAGTCCCCTAATCATCTTTGTTGCTCTTCTTTGTACTCTTTCTAGAGTCTCAACATCTTTTTTACATCGCGGTGACCAAAACTGGATGCAGTATTCTAAGTGTGGCCTTACCAAGGCATTGTAAAGTGGTATTAACACTTCATGTGATCTTGATTCTATCCCTCTGTTAATGCAGCCAAATTAATAAACTTTATAAACTATCGCCATTTATATTAACAAAATTCACTGTATTCTTTCAGATTCTTTAACCTTAAAGGGAAAATACTTTTTTTCCATCTGTTTTAAAACAGTAAGCTTTTATTTAAAACATTTCTAAAATTAAAACATTCTAATAAATCTTTAACTTTCTTTTAGCATGCATACTTTAAAGTTTACTTTCAGACCAATAAAATTCCAATTCTAACCCATTAAATTTAGATTACTCCCTCTAAGTTACCATCATAGAATAATTTTTTTTTCTTGTATACATCCTTTTTAAAACTCTGGATTTTTTTTAAATATATCTTTTTCTTTAACTTTCTCTTAACATAGATATTTTCAAATACACTTTCAATAATATTTTACTTTAGGAATTATTTAAGCATTATATATAAAGAAAAAAATACATTTTCAAACTTTAATTTAAGATTAAGACTTTCTTTCAATTACAAATATGAAACAGATGAAAATCCATCCTAATTTCATTTGTCTCATTATGTTTAAGTCACTCCTTCCAGCTTGATTTCATTTAATAAAACCACTTTCTTCTCTGGAATATTTGTCAAGTAGTTATAAGCTTCTCTTTTTCTCAAAGATTTCTTAATTTTGTTAATATCCATGAGGAAAAAGTCCCTACTTGCCTTTTTAAAGTTACAAATTTTCTTGAAGCTCTTCTTTCAATTCTGTTGGGAGGCTTCTGTTTAAACCATCAGAATAAAAATTGGTGTCAGGTTTATATTCCAAAATTACAGTTGACTCCTTTGCATTGTCAGCTACCTATGAAATTGTCTCGGTGGTTTGGTAACTTTCTACAAATATTTACTATTTCTGAAATAGTTTGAGTAGTCTTTTTAACACCCTTGGAGCATAGCTGTTCTATAAATTGATGGATTTTATTTAAAGATTTTTCAAATACATCTCTAAGGTATCTCCTCCATCTTCTTAACTCCCTCTTCAGTCAAAGAGTAGCTGTTTTGTAAGTCACTTAAGAATTGCTGACCAATCAGGTATCATAAAAATCAGAAAGTTTTAGTCACAGCAAAGCAGACCAAGCTAGAAATTACTAAAAATAATAAACTAGAACCACAACTTTCTGCCGTTATATTTCTCCATCATTTTTTAAAAAAAAGATATTTCACACTTCAAGATATTTTTGCTTGCCTTAGCAACCTTCTTCCTTGTTGATTAACAAGAAGAAACCCCCCAAATGGTGCAGATCTTCAAAAAGGAATAACAGGCTAAAGAGAACATCTTTTAACTTAATTAAATATTGATAATCCTTAAAATAATTAAGAAATGAAAGGCACAACTTACTGTTCATTTGAAAAATAAATTCTCAAATGGCTGCTTCTTTGGCATACAAGCTGCTTCAAAGCAAATGCTCCTGAAGCTACTTGCAGACCTTCGCCGTATTGGAAGATCTTGAGGAATAATTCTAGGACTTTCCCTAACCCAGGAGAGTTAAATTAAAGGAATGCCGGTTCCTTCTGTTGAAGAAGCTACATTCCAGGGAAAAAACCCTTAGGGAATCCTTTCCTGGGCATGTTGTCAGCTGGCCATTCTAAGGATCTGCCTCAATTAGTCCTCCCAAGGAAGCAGAACTCTTGAAACAACATAATTTCAAAAGGAACCTTTATTGGGAGATGTTGACAGCAGGAATAGAAGGCAGGATCTGAGGGTTTCCCACACAAATCAAATAGTCAAAAGAGTCCAAAATAACCCTGCCCCAACCATCCATCCAGATGGTTCAAACAGGCTAAGCCACAGGTGTGAAAGTGCCATGGGAATGGAGTGATAAGGTGCAGATTCCAAGGCTGTTAGGTCTCTGTGTTGTTTCTTCTGCAGCTGGAGATAAGACAGATGTCCGGAGGCACATTCCATTCTCACCCGGATAGAGAAACATCAAAGAGGATAGAGCAAGGAACAAAGCAAAGGAAATACACATCACCACCCCAAGCATCCCTCTCCCCCTCCCAGGAGAATGGCAGAACCCAAAAAGAATAAGAAATCCCATGCCCATAGAAAGATTGGGTTCTGACAGCCATCTTTTTACCGGAAGCTTACTATCTTAATACTAATGTTCCTGATTACTATCTGAAGCCTTTATTTTGCTTCTGAAGGTTTAGGCATTCTGATTTTTTTCCTTTTTTTTTTAGCAAAATCTTTTCTTGCACTTATCAATGCTTTCAATGTAACTACATTGAAAAAAATACTTTTAAAGGTTTAGTTCCAAACAAATTTATGTTTTCCATAACATAAACAGGAAATGTTTCTGTTGAAGATACCAAAGAAAATTGACTTTCAGCAAAATGTACCATCAAACCTCTGTGGAAAAAAAGTTATTTTGAAGATGTGACTTGCAATCATAGGCACATGAATAATTGTGAAGGGATGGTTTCAATTTCTGTTTTGTATATTTGATGAAAAAAAACTTGAATGCAGTCTAGTTTCTTCCAATTTTAAAGCACTGTCCACAAATCATATATGCACAGAAAAGAATAAATGGCCATTTACATGTTGTTTTGCTTAACAATTGCATTCTCTGTTTCTCTTAGGTTTTACTGGGACTTAATCATGCTTATCATGATGGTTGGAAATCTTGTAATAATACCTGTTGGTATCACATTCTTCACAGAACAGACAACCACACCATGGATTATTTTCAACGTAGCATCGGATACTGTGTTTCTGCTGGACTTGATTATGAACTTTAGAACTGGCACGGTTAATGAGGATAGCTCTGAAATAATACTAGACCCCAAAGTAATCAAGATGAATTATTTAAAGAGCTGGTTTGTGGTTGACTTCATCTCATCCATACCAGTGGATTATATCTTTCTTATTGTAGAGAAAGGAATGGATTCAGAAGTCTATAAGACAGCTAGAGCACTTCGCATTGTGAGGTTCACAAAAATCCTGAGTCTGCTACGTTTGCTACGACTTTCAAGATTAATAAGATATATCCATCAGTGGGAAGAGGTAAGTTTCTCTTCTAGATATTCATCCAGACTTCTGTCGCTTTAAAATGATCATAATGGGGCTACATTAACACAAGTGAGAACTCTTAGCATGTTGGGCATAAACAGCACCTTAGCTTGTTAATTACTTTTTTCATTCTATCAATTCAGTTCTTTTTATTATGGTGTATGAGCTTAGAGATTCAGCATAACAATATTGATGTTGTAAAAAAAAAGATATTTGGAAAAATTAACAATGAGATGCTTGTTACATTTATAACATGCCTTCCCATTAAAAAAACATATTTAAGCAACCTTAGAATAAAATACAGGCAAAATAATAAATATAATTAAAAAACATTATAAATAAAATTTAAAAGTGATCTATTTCAAATTAATTTAATGCCTAACAGCATTTGCTAGATTAATTAAATAGTTAATTAAAATTAAAACCCACAAGTCAGTTTCTACACCAGAAACACTCTTGCTTGTCAATGGAAAGATGATTTAGCCTGATCTCAAAAAGGAGTTTTAGAACTTGGAAGCAGCCAAAGAATAGAACCTCTGTCGTATTTTTTCCAAAAGTGATTTCATAATAGTGGGATATGGAGATGGGCTTTCTGTATGGATCTTGTACAGAGGACAGATCAACATAATAACTTGATTAGATTGATCAGCGGTGCATTTATACACGACCACCATGATAGTATAGTACTACAGAGCTTATTTGTAATGACAGCATCATCCCACTTTTCGTATTGGTTTGTTTATAATGCTAGTAATTTTAAATGTCCTTACTGTTGTACATAATGGCTTCAACTTTTCTGTAATCCATAATGATCTTTATCTTGTTTTTATTGCAGTAGTAACCAAAACTCAGTAGAAAGTACAGCCATACAGCTATTTTCAAATTCATCTTCTTGAATGTTATTTATTTATTTTTTTCACGATGAGTATCATTTTAACATCAGGAAATAGGATCTGTAAAGGTGTGAAATACGGTAGTGCACAGTTGTCTTACTGGTTCCACTTGATCCTTGATGCTGTTGTACAAGAGCTTGGGAGTACTTCTACAGTACATTTTGGAAAGAATAAAAAGTGTAAGAGAGTTTATTTTCTTGCTGTATGGAGCATAAATAAATCTTGATAAACATGCCAAGAGAAACAGTTTAGCAAAAGAGTAGAAAGGACTGAAAGTGCTCTCCTCAATTCACTCATATAACCAAAGAGCTATTAATTAGACTTGATTTCCTCCTTCTTCATAACTGCAGCCTAAATAATTCAGTACCTACTTGTAGATTTTTTTCCCCAAAATGGAGGTTTGGGAATGAGAATTAATATGGTTGTTTCATTTCTCTGGGTCTGCCTGAAAAATTGTGTATGATATTTATCCTGTTATTAACTATACATTATTTAAATTTAATTTTCAAAACTACATTGCAAGACAGTTCTACTAAAGTGACACAAATTCTCCATCACATTTTAACCCACCACAATCACACACACACTCCACACATACATACCCATCAGATTTTCTCCCTCTTCAGAAGAAAATGTTGGGAGAAGAGAAGTACAAGGGTCATGATAAATCTGGGCAAAGCCAAGAAGTACAGTTCCGCTTCCTTTTCTTAAGATCTAAGACCTTCATAACCTCTTAACTTCTATGGCAAATTCATCATTCTAGCCATTGTCTCTCCACTGCAGGATGAAGGCCTCTTTGCAACCAATGGGTTTTTGAGGTTTCTTTTGCCAATTGGGCACTCAGTACTTGCTGATGGCATTGCACAAATGGCAAATTGTAAATTCGCAAATTAAATGATTCAAGTCTGGTCATTTTTAATTTTTTAATACGAGGAAGAGGTGATAAAATATAAATAAATAAATAAATAAATATTCTTAATCTATAAACAAAAGAGCTGCTAAATTTTTCCAAATGCTTCAGAGAAATGCCTGCTTTACTAAACCACCGGTTCTATTTTGGCAGCATTTTCAGATATTAAAAGGACATTGACCATGCTGCTTCATATTATAGCAAGTCTTCCCATTTTTAAAATAGTGTAAGTAATTGGAAGTGAATTACAAAGCAGAAGGAAATACCAAAGAATTATAAAAGGTAAAAGATCAGTGCTGTGATTCAGTCAAATGTGTTGCCCTTTTGAACAGTGTTTATTATTACTTTTTTATACTTTTAGATAACAAGAGATGCTTCTTAAAAATAACCCTGTTTAGTATGAAATACAGAGAAAAAATAGAAACACAATGATACAGAACTGCATTAGTGTTGCAGAGGGATTCTAAATAGATTAAAATTAGGATTTTATTTCCTCTGAGCTGTTGAAATAAATGAAATAAATGGCATTTTTGATGATAATTTATTTTTAATGTTATAGCTAAGAGCTACATTAAGAATGTAAATCCCAAATTGCTATAGGTGAATGTTCTTTCCTCCTTCCCTCCATCCTCTCTGTCTGTTTAAGGGAAAAAAAAGTCCTCTAGATTCTGGAAACCTAGATTGGAATTATGTTATGTTTTCAAATTAAAACCAAATATAATAAAAAGTGATAATCACCTTCTTGACTGTTTCTCATCCAGGTCCCTATTATGTGGTTTATATTTATCCAATATCTGATCCTATGTTTATTTATTTCAATTTATATGTCTTCCCATCTCAAATCCATAATTCTGGGTGGTTAACAACACCATAGGACAATAGCAATAATAGCAATATGTAGGACCTGCAGTAAAAATCCCAACAACCAAAGAACAAATCAACACAGCCTTTCCATGAGCTCTGCCATTAGTCTTCCTAATGGGCAACTCATTTTTTCAAACATTTGACATAACGTTTCCAAATGTTATGCTGTAGTTTAAATAAGAATACAATATCTAATTTAAAAGGTTGAATGATAATCTGGGAGGCAAAAACAACATCAGCAATAGCAGTAGCAATAATAGCAACAACAACAACAACAACAACAACAACAATATTAATAGAGTTGGACAGGACTTGATTAAAGTTCCTTATCAATTGCATGCTGGTATTCCAAATTTGACAGAGCAGCTTCAAAAAATGAAAATAAGACATCAGTATATGATCAGGAAAATGATGTCAACAGCATCCAATCAATGTTATTTGTCACTTCTAGCATTCTAGAAGGTGGGCATAAAGGTGATAAGAGGGCATCCTATCTTAGTGGAATTTTGCTCAAGTGCCCCTATGTAACCCTCTGTTTTGTTTGATCCTAAAGTCTTCTTTGTCCTCTGGTCCTGATTACTGCTAAGGGATCGTATATCCTCAAAGGAAACAGCAGTATTATAGGAGGGATAAGTGACAATGTCATATTTGCATTTTCAGGATTTCTCATTTTATTAACTACAATTTGACCTTGTTTTGTAAAAGTTGGTTAAAAAGAAACTCTAGTAATATTCATACTGATTTTTAAAGTATATATTGTATTTTCATACATGCATATTTTTTCATGAAAATAGGTTACAAAAATGATCACAAATTAGTAGATTTGCTGTAAATCAACATTTTTGGAAATGTTCTAGGAACTGGGCTGTCACTGTATCTAATACACTGAACTGATTGGCTGGTTAGAGCTAAATTTCCCACTGAAAAAATTGCTAAATTCATGGCAATGTGTATTTCATCACTGAGCTGCAATTGTTTCAACAGGAGCAATCATTAAGTACTTGGGAGTGAATGTGGTTGCAATCTCTTTTACAGTTGCAATCAGGAAGAGAAAGAAGCTGCAGGTGGTCCAGTTTCCCAGGTGGAAAAATGCCTTGTCCCATTAAGAGATCTCTTCAAAGCTTGCAGGATGTCATTATAAGTCAAGACAAGACAAAGATGAAATACTAAAGTTGTAACAATTTTGAATTTTCCTGGACAGGGAAAACAACGCCTTTGTAGTGGCAGCTGGAAGTATAAACTGCAAGATATATTTAGAAAATGCTTTAGAAAAGAAAAGTTGTTACGATGTAGCAGGAATGGATAAGACAAAGAATGCACAGTCATTCTGTCATTTGGCTGTGATTCTGTAGAAACAGAAAGGATGGAAATATCTTTGATGGTAGATTTTATTTTTATGTAGATAAAATAAACAGAGGAGATGAATTATGGGGGCCCAGGGGAGCTAAAGAGTAACATCATGCATGGGGAATAGATATTTCTTTTTAAAACAGCAGCCTTTTTTTCTGTAACTATCTGCTCTTTAATCAAGACATTCACATATTGATCTGGGAGGTAAATTAAGGTGAAAAGATGAAGTCAGGTGTCTACCCAACCTAAATGATTTGCATATAAAGAAATGCATGGTTTATCAAGGCTCAGTAAGTACAACTGAGTGTCCTTTCCTTGGTGACCCCATTTTTTATGCATCAGTTCATTTCAGTGGAACATTTTCTTTCAGAGGACATTTATATTAGGCAGGAAGCAAAATGGAGGGATACAAAATGAGTACATTTCTACATTAATAAATCAATATCATTTAAAGATAAACCTTATTACAGTGGAATGGGATGTACTTTTGTTAATTGTGTCCCAATTATTGTGCACCAAATATGTACAAAGAGAAGTGAACAGAAATGCACTTAAAGAAAGGAAATGTATGACTAAGGCACAAGAAGTTATCTGAACTGCTGATACAGCTGTTAGGAGTCCCAAATTGACCAGGTCAGTTTAGCAAGCACAGGATTGCTTTAGTATGGAGGTAAATAATCTTTTTGGGGTATTAGATATTTAGAAGCACAAAGTGGAAGTAAAATGCTCATTCACTGTGGATGGCAACATCTGTTCCCTTTCTTTATGTTGCTGGTCAACTTAGCAAGTATACAGGCTGGTAAACAATACAGTTATTTTTATTTTCTTGGAACACCTATAGGGACTGTGCAAATTGCTAACTCTGCTTTGCAATATGCAAGCTTCCTGTTTAATTTTTAAAATAAAAATAATATGCTTTTCTTACAGATGCACCTGATTGTTTATTCCTGATTTAAGATAAGTTCCTTTCTTTCCATTTGCATAATGTACAGAAATCTTGTCCTTCTCCACAGAAATATGTGAATAAGGTATACATTATCAATACTTTAAAAATGAGGCTTGGGTGTATTTAAAATAAGTAGTTTTTCAAATAGTTTACATCAGTTCCTTGCTGGCCAGGAAATGGATAGGGACTTGACTGGCTGTACATTTTGCAACTAAATATTTTGTGTGGCTCAAAAGCTATTGATTGCCCTTTTTGAGTCTGCTTTGCAAATTGCCATTCATAGAAGTGACTCAACCCATTTATTATATTCTATCTCTCCTGAAAATAAAGAAGGTTAAGGTAAAAGCCAGTAATAATAAAACTATACATTAACAATTGAAATAATTCCAGAAATCTTAAGACGTTGAAACACTTGTTTAAAAGTAGCTCAGTATATCATCACAAACACTAATAGTAATGGTACAGTAGAAGGTGGATGTTTTTTTTTTTTAAAAAAAGAAAAGAGCCATCTAAATCATTTTGCAAAACACACACAATGTTTGGATTGTTCTTCTTTTGCTAAGTACTGGAAGCCCAATAAGATGAGCAGGGGGACACCCAGTCCCCTAAAAGATCTGGGGATATTAGAACCCAGAGGAAGGACTTTGGAAAAGTAGATAGGCTGAAGTTCTTGGATTCTGGTTTTAAGCATTTCAGGGCTTTATAGTGATGAACAAGACACCAAGTTGCACATTAGGATCCAATGCAGTTTCTTAAACAATCTGTTTCAGGACGGCACCTGAAATAGTTAGTGCTAAAAGAGGCGAGAATATAGGCAATGCACACAGCATTCTTTTCTCTAGACTCCATGCATTCAGATAAAAAATGTGTGAAAAGAGAAGCTATGTTTGCTCGAATCCAAGTAAGTTTTTAATCTGATCTAATACACATTCATGTCAGTGCCAACTCACTTCAGAACTTGGCCGCATGAACTCTGAAAAGACAGTTTATCTGTTTACCATGTAAACACAGGGCTTTTTTTGTAATAGACGCCCAGAACGGAGTTCCGGGACCTTTTTTGGATGGAACCTTGTAGGGTAGGCAAGGCAGGTTGTATGACATGTGTGAGTTCTGGCACTGTGTAAACATATTAATGAGACAGCATATGCTGCCTACCTCTTTTTCCTGTCCAATGCATTTAGAACTCATGATAGTTTCTAGATACTCTTCATTAAAATATGTATTCATTTCATGTAGTGGGAATGTACTATTATGACCTAAGTAGCATTTTTCAGGAAATTTATATTTGGTGCATCAGCTTCAACTTCAGAGACATTTACCTGAGCATTCAGAATCAAGCTGGATCCAGGAACCAATTAATGATAAACTTGAATGCAACCCAGTCTAATGGTTCTGAACTTCATTTGCATGGTCAGTTACGTCCATATCAGTCCTCACTAATTGTAGATTCCTTAGAATGAGATACAAAAAAGATATAGTATTAAATGCTTTCTGCATAGAGGTATGCTGAACTTCAAACATCTGGATGACTTGACTGGCAATATAATAGTTATATATGCATTTAGTGTAGGGGACTTCAGGATTATACGCTACAATGTCAAATAAAATGGCTGACAAAGAAATAGAGCTAGCAGCTGTTTGGTATAAATTAGGAAAATGTTTGTTTAACATCATGCCTATCAATTATTTGTTTCTTATCTTGCAGACTCTATAATACTATATAATTGGCCTCATATATATTTTGTCATGTAAATCATGTTGGTTTGTGAAATAAATAAACCAAAAATTGTGGGAAATTAAATCAAAAATATCTATCATATAACTTTCCTTTTTTATATGTAATAAAATTAATTTCTGTAGTCATCTGTTTGGCACAAAGCCCAATTATGCAATCAGAATATAATTTGGAGTTTTCCAACCTTTTCTTTTTGTCTCAGTAATCAGAAGTATTTTGAAAAGCAGAAAGACTTTTCTCCAATCTTAAAGACAAAAGTGGTGAAATATTAATATGGTTAATGCTTGCTAACTTTGTTTCTTTGGGTGTTCTGACAATTTTTCTTGTGCCTCTTTGTATATGAGAGTTGAATGAGAAGCATTGCCTCCATTTCCTTAACTTTAATTTAAACAGGATTATTTAATAAATGAAACAAGAAAATAATTGTGGAAATTAGATCTTTTGTTATCTTCATTTACTTTGCTACATAAACACCGTTTGCTACACATTTCAGCCAAGGAGAAAATTCTACTTCACACTTGTTCACCCATACACAATTGCCATTGGTATGTTTAACTGAGAAGAGGACAGTCTTTAGGAGGTAGAACAGAATAGAACAGAACAGAACAGAATAGAATAGAATAGAGCTGGAAGAGGGACCCTGGTCTTCTAGTCCAGCCCCCTGCTCAAGCAGGACAACTCACACCATCTCGTCTTTCTTAAAAATCTCCAGTGATGGAGCACCACGATTTCTGGGGGTAAGCTGTTCCACTGGTTGATTGTCCTCACTGTCAGGAAGTTTCTCCTTAATTCCAGGTTGCTTCTCTCCTTGATCAGTTTCCAACCATTGTTTCTTGTCCTTCCCTCTGGTGCTCTGGTGAACAACTTGAACCCTTCTGCCTTGTGGTAGCCCCTCAGATACTGGAATACTGCTATCATGTCTCCTTATTTCTTCTTTTCTTTAGTAGTAGTACCAAACCAAGAAGAAATTTGAATCATCTTGATGAAAAAGGCCAATGTCTTCAAGGAGCAAGACTTTAATAGCAAAAAAGATGCAGCAACTGTTTTTTTTAATGGTGAAGACATTTTATATAATATTGTTTCATTTCTCCAACCTCTCTAAACTATTTTGAAGCTGGCTATGTGTTTCTGTACATTTTGCAATGAGTTGTTGGTATGATGCAAATGTTTTTTGATTATCAAGACATCATGTTTCTTTCATACAAATTTCCCCTGAAAGTTGTAATGATGGCACGATCTCCCCCCCCCCCAGACTGGTACTTTTTCCAAAAACAACAACCATGGTAATAGATTGCAATATGTAGTCACAGTGAATATGTATGTGGGGAGAGAGAGAGAGAGAGAGAGAGAGAGAGAGAGAGAGAGAGAGAGAGAGAGAGAGAGAGAGAGCAATGGTTTTGAGCCCAGAAGCTGCAGAGTGGAATAAGTAAGTGCATGCTCCTTATATAAAAAGGGGAAAACCATGCTTGGTAGTGTTTGTTGTTTTTGTATAGGGATTGTAATGTTCATTAGAACAATTTAGCTCACATGTCTAACAACTTTGCTATGATATCTACTAGAGAGCTCAAAGCTCAGGCAGCAGGATGAGGCAAGAATTCTTGTGATGGGAAAAGGCCTGCCCTCAAGGTCCATTACCATCACAAATCACGACACAAATTTGTGTTTCAAATGTTTAAAATTAAACTGCATGCAGTCAAGCTGAAAAATAATCAGTTTAGCTGCCTAAGGAGGATAACTTTGTGTGAACCCATCAGCAAGGTACCATTCCTGATTCAACATAAATGCTGAATGTGGGATGGCCTTGAATGCTACAGCTTAAATCTGTCTGTTGGTCTGTCTGACCTGCATATACTAATTGCAGTAATTGAATCATTGCAGTTTATAGCAAAAATATACTGCATAACTCCACGATATGGAACAAATAACATCCAGAATAACAGACTGAGATACTGCATTTAAATATTTACAGTATATTTTAGAATCAAATGTTTTTCAAGGTTTGAAACAACGCCAAAAATGTCCTGATGATAGTCATACATTAGAAAAAGCCTTATGGAAAATCTTTATTTTAATTGATTCCTCAATGTTGAGAGGGAGTAGGTAAATCTGATGTCAAGGGGGGAGGCTGTTTCAGGAGATCATTGCTGCAACAGTGGCTCCTGGCTGTAGTTCCAGCATTGTGTTCATCTTAAAATTAACTTGCCAGTTAGGACAATTCTGGATGGAGAATGTAATCCTGGAGTTACCTTGATGCTAGGGCCTTGCAACTATGATATGTTGCTGCACAAACAGAAACAAAATTCTTGGTTAGATTATTAAAAAGACTGAAGCTAAAACACCTATGTTTATCACAGTCTATGACAAACTTTTCAATTGATCAAAGGAGGACATGTTAAATCATAGCATCAACCGTCTCCATTATTACACTGACTAGTAAAGCTCTCCAAACAGGAAGTCTTCCATGTCTATTTGAACTTCAGTGTGCCTCTTTCAGCATTCAGTGCCAAAAAATGTTCTTCCATTTAATGATTAATCTTAATTAATCTTAAGATTAACTATAAACTATAAAATTTATATATGAATTAAAAACATAAATTATTTATGCCATCTTTTTATTTTCAATTAAATCAGAATTGGGAACAACAATTCTGTCTTAATTTGTTTGATAAAATATAATATAGTAATGAATATGAGAAGAGATACTTGCACGGAATCACCTACAGAATTTATGGTACTATCTAAAACTTGACAGGATTTTGTTCTTCTCCTTTTTGCCCTTTTAAATAATAATTAAATCTCAAAATTCAATTACAAGCTGTTTCATTTAAAGAAAATGAATGAATGAAAAGGAAGAAAAGAAAGGAAAGGAGACAAATGGAAAGGAAAGGAAAGGAAAGACTCTCAGAAGAAGACAAGACTAATTATTCATCATTTCCAGGAAAAATACATGGGTATATTCATGAAATAATCTGGAATTCAGCCCAACTCAAAGCATTGTTTATCTATTTTTTTTGTTCCAAAAATGTTTTTCCTTGCAGTTTAATTAATGTATGAAAAAACAAGGAGGCTGCAGATCATTAGACAGATGATAATACAATGAAAGACTCTCACTTATGTCCCTCAAACCACCTCACAAATAGTGTAAGTGAAAAATCCCATTTGTTTGGGGGGGAAAAAAAATCAAAATTATGTTCCCTATCAAACTGAGGTTTAATTGAAAGGGGACAAAACCAATCTTTTTTTTTTTTGCAGAACATTAATTTTCTATATGTTAAGTAAATTTGGAGATTCAGAACCATATACCCTCCTTAATTCCATATGAGGAAATACATGAGACTGCTTCTGTTCTTGCTACTGGTTGCTCCCATTTTGTTTCCTAAGTGTAGGATTTTAGTGAAAAAAATATAATTTATTCTAAGCAAAAATTTAAAAAGTCTTTTTCAAAAGAACTGCTTTGGCAGATATCATCCCCTAAATAAGGGAAACAATCGTTTATTCATTCTTCTTTACAGTATACTACATTTATAACTGTTTAAATGACTATGGTATAGAGCTGGATGGCTATTTAAATGTAAATGCAGATCAAGTATTTTAATTACTTATAATTAATTAATTCTTTTGCAAGACAGCATGGGAATATTTTCCTGAAAGTAGCAAAAAGACAAGGGATTGCAGTGCTGTTCAAAGTTAGGATTAGAACTCTGGGTCTGGAACAGAGCACTTATCAGTTATAGGACACACTAATATCTATGGTGGACCTGCTAGATCTCATTTTTTGTTTTTCTAGAACCCCTTTTTCATTTTCTTTTATCCTGGCATCTCCTTTCTCTCTTATCTCTTCTTGATATGTTCTGTTCTTTGCTCCTGTTGGGGATGGACAGATCATTTCAGCCAGAGGTCTGACCTTCTTGCAGACAAAAAGCCTTTGGAATAAAATGAGTACTGCATGAAATTAGGCAGGCATCTCTAAATGTGCAGGCTATTCTCTTGGGATCAAAACTGATGGAAGAGTAGACAACATTTAACTCGTCTGGCAGTGGGCAGTCCCTCAGTGGATATTGAGACATTTTTAGAGATTCTGCATTTTCCACATCAATCAGAGGATAGATAAGATTACCTAATACACTTTCACCCATCTTATAATTCTGTCAGAGCGCACACTCTTCTCTTGTCTTTGAATGAAATCTGCTGTGAAACTGATTTAAATAGACAAATTCAATTTCCTACTGACGTTGATTGGAGTAGACAGACAGCATTTTTAATAACTGGTTTTTAATAACTCTGCCTGCAGCTATTAAAACAATTTGCTGAATCATCTCAGATTTTTATCTGAAGTGGGGGGGGGAACCCAAATAATAACTTGAAGAATCACTTGTTCTGTACATGCTAAATTTGGTGAGCATGGCCTCTCTGTAAAAAAGCATTTCAAGAATAATTAAGCTGTTAGAGCTTTCAGATTGTAGTCTCTGCATGTGATTCTTAATGGTATTCTCATTTCAATAACTAAATAGGGTTGGGGATTTTTTATTTTTATTTATTTATTTTTTTTTTTTGCCTCTTTGAGTCAGTGTTGACTCTTGGAGACTGCCTAGACAGGTCCTTGCAGTTTTCTTGGCAAGATTTCAGAAATGATTTGCCACTGCCTCTTTCTTAGAATTGAGAGAGAGAGACTGGTCCAAGCCATCCAGCTGGCTTTGTGCCAAAGGAGGGACTAGAACTCACAGTCTCCTGGCAGAAGGAGATGGAGACTCTTTGAAAACAGCAATGAAAGAAAAATGCTGATGACAGTTCCCTAATGAGAATCAGTTTGGTATAGTGGTTAAGGCATCAGGCTAGAAACCAGACAACTGTGAGTTCTGCTCCAGCTTTGGGATAAAGCCAGCTGGATGACTTTAGACTAGTCCCTCCCTCTGTATCTGATTCATCACCTAGAGCTTGTTTAGAAAATGTACTATAAAATAGAACAGTAATAAAAAGTAGATGTTAAATTTTAAAAATGCTACTTTTGATGTATTTGTCAAGTTAATATTGCCAGAATTATAAAACTGTAGAAGTCGTCTAGTCTAATCTACTGCTCAGTGCCGGTTATGCTAAAGCCAGCTGGATAGATGGCTATCTGGCCTTGGATTGGAAGGTACATGCTATGTTATGAGGCAGTCTGTTCCACCAATTGATAGCTCTCACTACACAGAAATTCCTCCTAATATGTAACCTGAAAACCACTTCTGTATAGTTGAAACACTGTATAGTGTTCCTCAACTTCAACAACTTTAAGATGTACAGAATATTTTCCAGGGCAAGAGAAAGCAAATTGAAACCAGTGTTTCTCAACTTCAACAACTTTAAGATGTACAGAATATTTTCCAGGGCAAGAGAAAGCAAGTTCACTCCCTCCAACATCTATACAACAGTCATTAGATATCTTAAGACTGATACCATATCTCTCCAATTTTCTCCTGTGTAGGCTAACCATACCTTTAACCATTTCCTGTAGGACTTGATTTCCAGTTTTTTCTCTCTTGCAGCAACTCACTTTTGAACTCTCATTTGTCAATATTCTTTTGAAAGATTGTTCCTAGAATTGGACACAGTATTCCAAAAGGCATCTGACTAAGACAGAGTAAAGTAGGAAAATTATTGCTGTGATCTGGATTATATGCTTCTGCTACTGAACCCCCAAAGCATTTGCCTTTCTAATAGCAGCATCATATTTGCCTTATGCTAAGTTTATCATCTACAGTACTAAAACACCCAAAGCATACTCTCAAGCCAGGTCTTTTCCATCCTGTACTTGTGTATCTCTTTTTTTCCATTTGTGCCAGGCTTTACATCATCAAATTACATGGGGTTCATTGTGGCCTATTTTTCAAGTCTGCATAGATCTTTTCGAATCCTCTCCTCTCTAGCTATTCCTTCTTATATCGTGTCATCTGTACATCTGATAATTTTCCTCTGAGACCTTACATTCAGGTTTTTAGTGAAAAAGTTGAATATCATAGGACCCAGGACAAAATTCTATGGCACTGTACACCATGTTATTTTTTAAGCTGATGTGGAGCAATTTATGAGTATCCTCTAGATGTGATCATTCAGCCAATTATATCTCCATCTGACAGTGGTATTTAGGTCAGGAATTTTCAGGTCTTAAAAAACAGGGAGTAACTGTCCTTTCAGGAATATGTTTTAAGGATAATTTATAGATGGAAAATATTTCTGATTGTCTGTATTAAAGATGTAGGTTTAATCTTTAAATTAACATTGTTCTATTATCCTTACCTTGTATTTGATAAATCTTCTTGAAATCAGGTCACTTTTCAATGAATTGCAGGTAAGAGATAGGAAGGAGCAATATATCCAGGACAGAAACTTGGAAAAGCAAATAATTCATGTGTTCTAACAGAATTAATATCTAATTAAAGTCAGTTATTAGCACATTTTAGAAAACAGTTAATGTATTTAAAACAAAACAGATTTTAAAACCATTTAAATAGAAAGCAAAACATCTTCTTTAAAAAAGGCTGTGGTTGTCATGCTGTATCCACTGGGTGAGAAAGAAAGATAAATATTACTTTTACATAGATTTTCTCTTGTTTATGCAAATACACCTGTTCCTTGACCCTTACTTGTTCTAAAAAAAATAGGCCTTTAAGAGAGTGAGGCTGAAATAGAGAGCTGCAATTCCTGTGGTGAAAACCTGGTTTCCAAGCTAGAATTTTATCCACATAGCATTTTTGCTTTTGATATAAAATTGCAAACAGGTATCAAGAGTTTACGGAAAAAATATTAACCTAATACTATGCACAGGTTTGTGGAAAGACGTAATTATCTTTTTGAAAAGATGCCATTTGTGTTTTGCAAGTCATTATCTGACTTAATAACATTCATAGTCCAGTGAATAGTCTGCTAGTTTACTCAATAATTCTCTTAAATCTACATATTAATATTCTTGTACTTTCCTTATACTTACCTTTTGACATCTTTGCTGCTGTTTTTTTCTTTTCTTTTTTAAAATATAGGCTGCTATTGATATACTCATACATGTATATCCAATTAGCATGTTTCAAAGGTCATAAATATTGTTCAGTTGATCAGAAAATAAATGTTGATATTACTGATGTTAATTAGATTTAGACATTTGAAAGTACAATATTGGATAATATTCCTAACATGCTTTCTGTATTTCATTGCACTGTATTTCATAGCTGGTGTCATGCTATTTTTAGGTGCAGATGGAATTTACTAATTAAAAATATCAATCTTTAGTTTATTCATGTTTTTAGGCTGATATACGAACTTTCTAAAAAACCTACATAGCTGAATACAAAATAAAGGAAAATAATGTTGCTTTATTTTTATTCTTTTTCTTCCCATGAAGTTTAATTAAAGATAAATAATACAGAATATGTTTAAATTTGCACACTGACTCATATAATTAAAGGAACCAATATAAATTCTTTTTCAAGTGACTGTTTATAAAAAAAAAATCCACTGGAAAAATAAATAAAAATAAAATTGCCACCTATTTGAATTCTCCATCTCAAGTCTCTTGGATTTTACATGCTTCTGAAACTTGATAAGCTACCACTCATTGATTCAATAGTGTTTACCTGAGATTGGCAAAATTGAATTTCAGAGCCTTTTCCCGTCCTGATGGTGATCCCAGCCATTGAAAATGTTGTGTGTAAAGAGGAACGAGGCCTTCTGCAGACCAAAGGCATTTCCAGTTTGCATGTCTACCTCTTCCAGAGGACCCTCTTTATTTGTTTATTTATATTTCATATTTCTTAACTGCCCATCTCTCTTTTTTTGAGAACAAAAACAACAAACTAACCGGTTTCTTTTTCAACTGCTATGAAGTAGTATCCTGGCTGTTTTCCCAGGCAGGCAGAAATATGTGCCTGTGGGGAAATAAAATTGTAATCACCAAGCAGGATTGTCATACTAACAAGAAAAATGAAGAAGAATGAAAACCTTGTTTTATACTAGATTGATGGCAATATATGAGGAGGATGAACTAGAAAAGATCATTACATTTTGGGATCCTTGATAAAGTATTATGATTCATATGTAAAAAGGAGAAATGTGCTTATATATTTATAGTTTTGTTCAAATTTCTGTGTTTAAAAACTGTATTATTGAATCCCTGTTTAGTTCCCACAATTATTACAAATATTTTTACACATATAACAGAATAAACACCAAGTGCACATTTTAATTTGGATCAAAACATTAGTGAACTAGATATACAGAATGTCAGAAAAAACACATTTGGTCATGTAGATAAATGAAATACAGGTAAATTTTTTAGAAAAGATGTCTTAGTTCCTTGTTACAAGTTCAGAAAGGACTGTGAAATGAGGGTATTGAAATCATAAATTCCTTGTTTGTTTCTTAGATGGCAAACCTCTAGAAAATGAGAGGAATGTTGTAAAAAAAAAGATACTACAGAGAAATTCTGAACTATTATTTAGTTATGTGAATTTATCTCAGGGATTCATGCATTGATATAGAAATTTGACATTTTTTTACAGTTTGACAGAGAATATGGTATTATCACAACATATTTAATACCTTTCAAACATAAGTAAATATCAAAGGAAAATTATGAAGTAAAATATTGCCACATCAACTAATTAAAATGAAAACCACATTTTTTTCTGATTTATATATGTGTGGTTCAGATTTTCAATTAATAATTTGAGGATAAATATTGTTGTCTAAGACCCCTGAAGCACATAAAATCAGTTCAATTTAATACTTGAAAAACTCTAAATTTTTCAAGGAAGTGCTAAACAAATTGTGTAAACTATAAGACAGGTAAACAAAAGGCGTCTTTAAATACAGGCCATTTGAGTTAAACAAAAAATGAAAATTGATTTGTGCTGGCATCTCAACTGGGAGTATGCAATGTATACTATATACAATGTTTAAAAAAAATCAAGATGCAACTATGATAGCGCAATCAAAGCTCTGCCTGTGTTTTATGTGCATCATGAAGTAAAGTGTTCCTTTGAAACTTACTATATATAGTCTTATTTGTCTCATTTAACCTTTTAGAACATACAAGCAATTTCAATTAGCAGTAACAGATCTTACGAAAATATCCAAAGATGTTAGTCAAAAGAACATTCAAAGTCTGAATTCAAAGTAGAGTGTTTGGTATGATGTACCAGAATCTTCCCTAACCTAATTCTCTTTAGAACAGCTAGACCTTAAGTCAGGGGTCTTCAAACTTGGCCCTTTTATGACTTGTTGACTTCAACTCCCAGAATTCCTCAGCCAGCATGCCAAGCTGAGGAATTCTGGGAATTGAAGTCCACAAGTCATAAAAGGGCCAAGTTTGAAGACCCCTCTCTTAAGTGAAGGAGATTTCTTTGGGGGTGGGGGAGCTCATTAGCTCATGGTTATCCCATAAATGACTCACTTGGTGGTGCATGATGTTATATTCAATCTTGCTTCTATATCCAATCACACATATATTCTAATTTGCAGAAGTCTATAAAGACAGGATGTAATGTCTTTCCTCTTGAGACTGTCAGTAACCAATTTATGCTTTGCTCAAATGCAGTTCTTCTCAGCCTTGGCAATTTGAAGATATGTGGTCTTCAACACTCACAATTCCTCATCCAAAATGGTGGGAGATTAAATTCACATATCTTCAAATAGTTCAGGATGAAAAATATTGCCCTCATGTGTCTCTGGTTTTAAAGAATCCCCCTCAGGGATGTTTTTCCTACTATATCAGCATAGCTATATTGAATGGCTGCACTGAGAATTATTATCCCAGGATATCCAGAGGATGTCAACTTCAGGAAATTTAGTTTACAAATAACTATAATAGAACTATATTACAAATACTATTTTTATTTGTTAAATTTTTACACTGCCCACCTCACCTAAGTGACTCTAGGCAGTTTACAATATCATAATAAATCAGTCTAGATTTGCATCCAGTCTAAATCATGATGTTCTGAAATACAGTTCTCTAATTTGTCAGAGTTAACTTAATTCCTATTGATTGAAATATTCCTTTAGTGATCCTTCTATATCTCAATGCAATAATACACAAGGTTTATGTGTTCAAGATGTTATGACAAAACAAATCCCAGGATTGAAACTGCCTTGCCAGTAAATCTTGCCAGCCTGTGTGTTGCTGCATTTTATTGTTTGTTGCAGATCAAAACAATTTGAAAGAGGTGAGGAGTGGAGAAAAATGGAAGCCAGCTCCCTATCTATTTGCAAATGTTTATTTTTCAAGAAACATTTTGAGGAACATTTTGCCCCGTTGGATTTGTGATTATAAATGTACATTTTTCCTCACAACATTATATACCAAATAAACAGTGATGAATCAAAATCATAATGATGATAGTGGTGGTGATGATGATGATGATGACAGTACTTTATTACTAACAAAGTAAGAATGTATCATACCCTCATAGGCTTCTTCCAAGTAATAGACTTATTTGCTTGCATTCTGTGTTACAGAAGAAAAAGGCATATAGTATATATAGAACCCTGGTTCAAGCAATAAAAGGGACCAGATATTATTTTCTGTTCTGCTTTGCTAACAAATCTCTTCGTAATATACATATCCCAAGTTCCATAGTTGCTGCAAAAAGCTAAGTATTAAAATAGGAACAAAACCATGACATTTTGTTAGAAAGAGAAGTCAACCTGAAATAGGAAAGTATAAATTGTTTCTGTGCATTTTTTGCCCGTTTTAGTTTAAAACTTTCTATACGACATCCAGATCACTTGACATTTTCCTCCTCTTAATTATAATAATGAGTATGAAAATGATCACATTCAATTAAACCAGAAAAGTGCGCTTTCAAAGAAGTACATACTTAAGACAAAATTATTTCATTTTAGAGTCATAGGTAAAAGAACGATAATAATTTTTGCTCTGTATTGTATTCTAAGGGATTTACTTTGACTCAGTATATTTAGGAATAATTGAAGCTGGCTATGCCCTCTTTAGTGCACTTTTTCACTGCTGTTGAAAGGGAAGTTTAGATTAGAAGACTGGAATGCAAATACTGGAAATGAACTCTTTTGACATATCAGAACATATATGAAGTGGGGCCCATCCTAGGGCCAATTTTGAAGTCCCATGGCAGCGTGCTCTCAATGCAGCAAAGATATTTACTTCTCCATCACCACTGTGAATGCATTAAGTTAGAAATATTTTTATAGTGTCTCTTCCATCAAGATATTGAATGTGGGGAGCCAACATAGCCAAAAGTTTGCTGCAAGCAATTTCCCCATGTATGTGCAATATGTGTGAAAAAAAGGGAAATACTACTCCAGTATTGGGGTAGTTCACAAATGGGAAACTTGGCAATCCCGTGTTCTGTTCATATTCATGTTATTCATAGCTTGTAGATCTTGAGAGAATGGTCAGAATGTGTGGAGAGATGAGAGCCACTGTCTGCTTGTTTGACATTATCACTCCTGACTGATTTAATCAGCCAGGATAGGAAGAACTCATGGTTAAAGCTGGTGATTAATGGTTTCTTCAACCTGGGATGTGTCAGCACCTTCTTAAAGCAGACTATTCAAAGACCTTTTTTGGAAACATGCTCTCTTTAAAGATGTTTGTAATGATTGTCCAGTCTCAAATAGACCATTCCTGGATAATCAGATTGAGAAAATAATGGTCTCACTGCACCAATTATATTTGGGTGAAACAGATTGTTGGGATACATTTCAGTAGGAGTTTTATCTAGGGATCGGGACACTACAGCCTTGCTATGGACTTCTTGATAGTTTTTGATACAATGAGCCATAGTATTATTATCTTATCCAATAGGGTCGGGCATATTGAATACCACTCTTCAATGCCTTGGTAAGGCCACACTTGGAATACTGCATCCAGTTTTGGTCACCACGATGTAAAAAAGATGTTGAGACTCTAGAAAGAGTACAGAGAAGAGCAACAAAGATGATTAGGGGACTGGAGGCTAAAACATATAAGGAACGGTTGCTAGAATTGGGTATGTCTAGTTTAACGAAGAGAAGGACAAGGGGGGACATGATAGCAGTATTCCAATATCTCAGGGGCTGCCATAAAGAAGAGGGAATCAAGCTATTTGCCAAAGCACCTGAAGGCAGGACAAGAAGCAACGGGTGGAAACTAATCAAGGAGAGAAGCAACCTAGAACTAAGGAGAAACTTCCTGACAGTGAGAACAATTAATCAGTGGAACAGCTTGCCTCCAGAAGCAGTAAATGCTCCAACACTGGAAGTTTTTAAGAAGAGAATGGACAGCCATTTGTCCGAAATAGCGTAGGGTTTCCTGCCCGAGCAGGGGGTTGGACTAGATGACCTCCAAGGTCCCTTCCAACTTTACTACTATTACTATTACTAGATATTTTGCAGCAATGTTAGTCCTTCCTGTCAGACTGCACCCAGGCTAACTAGCTGTAGCCTGCAAGACTTTGTGACATGAAACCATCCGGGAAAGCCATTTAGACCTTTGAAGTAGAGTGCTGAAGTTAAATCAAGATGGAAATACTGTTGGTAATGAGGAAGTTTAAATATATTACAAATACACCCATCTTCCCACACGCATGATTACATATGAGTGGTGAGTGTCACTCACCCATATATACGCCAAGAGAATCAGAGCTCCCCAGATATCAGACGTGAGAATGTTACATAAGGAAGCTTCTCTGACAGAGATGCTCCTTGATTACCTGATGTCATTAGATTCACAATTTATGGCCTTTGCATCATTAAAGCGGTGTGGCAGCAGCAACCTTTCCTGAGCTGGTGATGGTTATCCATATATTGATTACAGCCTGTGTTCTGCATTGCTGTTGTATCCAGAAAATGCAATTAGTAAAAAATGCTGCAGCTAGGTGGATAACAGTGTAACCAAAAGGGTTCTCATGATGTCAGTACTGAAAAATTTTCATTAATTGACTGTGACATTGTTTAAAATGTTGATGCCAATATTTAAGGCTCTACTTAGCTGGAAATCATTTATTTGACTTTCTCCAAGAACTTTGATCATAAGAAGAGACTCTTTTAAATATGCCACCTTTGGTAGACATTTGACTATCTGAAAGTGGGAGACAGTCTTCTTCTGTTCCCAGGCTTATGTAATGTTTCCCCCAGGAAATACCTTAGGAATATGGTTTTCTGGATGTTCAGTTTTTCAATGGAGGGGCGGAGAAGATTTTTTCTCTTGATTTTATTTTGTATTTTACAGCTTCTTGGAAATGCTCCCTAGTTCTTCTGTTAGTTATGAGAAATATAATAAATGACAAGGAAGCATTTGGTAGCTTTGAATCCATTTGCAGTTTTTTGGTGTTGGTAAAATTGAAAACATTGGTATTTTAATGTATTTTTGTAATTACAAATCATGGTACTGTTTTTAATTTTTCAACTAAAATTTCCTCTGGCTGAATAGAACAATTTGTAAATAGTTTTCCTTTCGATTTCAGCATAAAATCTATTAAACACATATTTATGAAAATGCACTATCACTATTGTTATACAATAAATAAAGGGATTTGTTTAATCTCCTCTATTTTTAAAGCAATATTAAGATAACTAGATAAGCACATTAGAGTAATTAACCTTCCAAGGAAGGAGAAGCTTTAGAAATTTAAACACACTGCATTAAATGATGGATGGCATTAAATTATCGGCAGCTGTTGGGTAAAAGTGATTTATATCATAGATTTAATTGGACATATTTCAGGTCCAGCATTTCATGGGATTTAAAGCTCTTTCTGCATTGGGGTCATACCTTAAATTGCTACTTCAAAACTCGGTTTCTTGCATTATATTCAAACTCTCAATATATTCTGAGCATTACAATTGGAAGCTAGTCTTTTAAATATCATTTATGTTGTAAATAATGTCTGTTAGGGTATTTGTTTTTATTAAAGTGTTTGAAGATAACACAACAGCCTATAAAAAATCTATAGGCTACAATACTTCACTTTAAATGCATGTAAAACTGATTTACAGTTTTGAGTTTGGTTCTCTCTGTAATATAAATCTTCATTAGCCTAAATCAACATGCATTGGAGATTAAAAACAATTTATTTGCTATTTAAAGAATAAATAACACCTAAATCATGGTCAGAACAGAAGGTATATTCGCTGTAGAAGTGAATGTAACTTTACATTCTAGTCTTTGAATTATATAACTTGAAGTCTATATCTCAGATGCTTTGATTTATATTTTGGTAATAATATCGATATTGTTGAAGCAAATATTGAAATTGAAGTAAATAAAATAGTTATAACTGAGATGAAAGTTTGGAATTGATTTATAGATTTATAAAATGTATACCTTAAACTGGCCAGAATTTAGGTAGCTTATAAAATTTACATATTAAAAATGAGAATGAAATGATTAAAATAGTTTTAAAAAAGACTTTACAAATTATAAACTTGGTTAATTTAGTAAAATCCCAAAGTTCTTCCAGAAGTACCATATTCTCATTTGCTTCCATAATGGCATGAGATGGGGCCATTATCTGCTGGAGAAGGGAAACTATTTCATAATTTTCTGTTGAAAAATAGAAGATGTAACATGGTTGTGAGGCCATAATGTTGGAGACTTAATGGTGTATGGCAACTGTTTTATTGATTCTGCTTTCATACATATTATTTATAAGAGCTGAAGCAGAACCTGTTTTAGTTGCTGCAAATGAACATCCAATATTTTCCCCCAATTGCCTGAATATCGAAAGATGCTAGCTTTCACTGGCCGTGCTTTTTAGTGTGTGTCAGTTGCCATTTTTCTCAATTATAGAACATGTGAGCATCTCTGTTCGTGATGCTATAAGAAAAGAAGTGAGATGGAGGAAGAGAGAAGAAGGATGTCTTTATAGCTTAGTCATCCTATTAAACTTGCTGCCTCACTTGGGTAATTGTCTGTAAGTGCTGAAAAGTGCCATTTGAGACTCGGATTTGCTGGAACCAATAGACATATTGATTAGTAGGAGAATGAATGAAACATTGGAAACATTATCTTATAGTGATTCAGATAATTTGAACTTCAGTTTCCATCTCTCTTGTCTAGCATGGCTCAATGACGGGGATTATGGCAATTGGAATATTGTCTTACAAGTCCTGATGTTCTATACTGGCCCTTTTTGTATACAGGTGTACAGAATGCTTGGCGCTGGGCTTTACTTTGCCATGGGCTTGCTACAATATGAGATCAGGAGAACAGTAATCATGACAAAGGATATATTGAAAGGAAAGAAGCAATTTAATTTGCTTTGAACTCATAACTATTTTCCTGTATGCCAATCTGTCATTGCTCTGTTTAATAGGCTTTTCCTCCTTTTACAATGAAAAATGATAGTTCAGTGTTTGTTTTAGAAGGGTTTCCTGGGGCTTTGAAGGGTTACAAGGAACTTTGGGGCCATCATGGCAAACTTTTCTTTTTCCTCCAGCCTCATTTGTAGATTTGAACTTTGCATCTTCTACAATCAAAGAGCTGCATTAGGGCTATACTGTTGAGAAGACCAGTTTGCAGGATTCCGTTGTATAAGGAGATGCTTAATTAAAACTTTTTGTAGTTTCACATTTACTTGCTCATTATGTGGCCAGTTCCTCCTTAATGTCTCTGCAATAAAATAGCTGCTGAATACAAAGCAATTTAAATATTCTCTTTTCTTAATAATAATAGTAATAATAATAATAATACTGTTTGTCATTAATGGTGTCTTTCCCTCTGTTTAATTAAGAACATAGTTTACTAGCCAAATAGAATGCTTTAGCAAACCGTGTTTATTGTGTCAGCTATATCCGGTCTGGCCACCTTTTCATGCTTGCAGACGCTGGCTGGCTTCCATGTTTTATTTTATCTGCAACAAAAAAGACATTAGCAATTTGAGATGTCTAATTGAGATGCTATCTTGAAAAATACAAAAGTCCGACTTCAATAATTTACCTTTAGTGTTTTCAAAGCAGTCACCTAGGATGCCTTCCTCTCTCAAAACAGGTGTCCCTATCGTGACTTTGTGTTCAGGTTTGCTAAATTGTGACATACCATTAGATGAGTTTTTAAAAAACAAAGAACACAATAATATGTTACTAAATATGATTGGTTGTCAATAGCTTCAAATGAAGTACAGTCAGAGTAATTTCTATTTTGTAGCTGATAGGACTGTTTGTGAGGCAAATTTTGGTGTAGTGGTTAAAAAAATCTCTGGTTAGAAATCTCTTGTCTTAGGCTTGAAGCCAGCTGGGGCTAGTCACTCTCTCAACCCTAGGAAGGAGGCAAGGACAACAAACATTTCCAAGAAATCTTGCCAAGAAGACTGCATGGATGTTGTAGTTAACTTGCTGCACAAAATAAAGCCCCTAGTGATAGTGTGATACCGCTTAAACATCCTATGTTTGTTTCTCTGTAAAAAATTGAATGATTTATTCAAAATTTTATTTTGCACAGCAATTTATATAGCTGGATGTTTGGATTTTGGATGTTTCTCTCTCACACATGCACAAACAGAAACACACAAAGTGAAATTATTTATATTTAGAACCTGAGTGCCAGAAATTTGACCTGAAGGTTACGTGCAGCCTACCAGTCTGTGATGGCCCCCAGAGCACCTGGATGGGACACAATAATCCTACAATTTAGTGGAATTAAGTTTGGTCCTACCTATTTGGAATATGCCATGCCAAATCTAATATGGCTGTAGAGGAAGTGCTGCATTTGTTCTGAAGGCCACTTGAGACATGTGCCTGTTTTGTAATGTTAAGTCTTATGGTGATGTAGCATCAATGGTACCATTAGATCACAGGTGTCAAACTTGCCACATCACGTGACATGTCATGACGTATCGCAACTCTTTTTGCATTGCCAGCAATGGGGTGGGCACGGTTTTGGTATGATGAAACCGGCCCATGGGCCGGCAGTTTGACACCCCTGCATTAGATGGTGCCCAAATTTTAAAATATATTAGGATATTATTACATTATACTATATCATAACAACATCTTCAAAGGAAGCCAAATAAACCAAATTTTCATTTTTTCTTATATATTTATTTTAAATAATAGGACTCTGCAGCAATTTAGATCAGAAAAGCCAAACTCAGAGTTTGGGATGGCACATATGTGGCACATGTGGGGAATACCTCAAGGCAGGAGTATCCCTTGTTTCAGCATAATCTAAGCTCAGAAACTTCCTGAGTTTAAACAACTGCCCTCTACAGGTGAATCAAGGAAAAAGTTGTGTGTGATTTAAGGTGTTTCTGGCAGTGCCTTCAAGTCACATCTTGTCTCTTGAATGTGGAGCTTCATTGCACCAAATTGCACAGTGCTGTCCACCACCTTGAAAGGTCATGGATCCGTATATTAAATTTGATTTAGTATATCCTATGAAGCAATCTATTCATTGTATTTTACAAAACATGGCTTACAGTTTAACATGATGAGCGAAAACAATCAGTTGTGGCTTAATCCACCGAAGCATGACTGAGCTTAAAGCAATGTGGCAATCAAGTCATTCACATGCATAAAACAAATAACTAAAAAAGGGTTAGGGCTCCCTGCCATATATTTAAAAGAAATAATCAATTAATCATGAATTATGTGCCTTTGTCAGCAAGATCTGTCAGTAGTTCTTTTTCTTCTTTTCTTTCCCCTTCCCTCCCTCTCCCCCCTTTTCTGATCCCATTTTCATCAATTGATGTAAATCTGAGGATTTGTAAGCTGGGATCTTCTACTTGCTGGCTATCTCTCAATTTCCTGCAATGTGAGGATCATCTTCTCCTTGTCAGTATAACACATTAAGAAAATATAACTCGAAGACCACATACCTCAGCATTTTATTGGGTCTTTGGTGATCCTTCCAGGGTTCTGTATCTAGTAGTGGTGAGTGTGTGAGATAGTGAGAAGATTGCAAAGAACACAGACACTTTTGCAGTTAAGATATATGTCAGAATCCTTCAAACATTTTAATGATAGAGTTAGAATAGCTTGAGTAAAAGGCACTTCTGTTCAAATACATAGGAGCTTTCAGATTTTCTTGCTTTTTTTCCCCCATGAGAAACTAGAATGTTGTTTTGATTAGGGATGGGCAAAAATGCTATTTGAAATTCTTTAGTTGAGGCAGAGAGATAGGGTGAATGATGTATTCAAAGAAAGGAGAATTTTCATAGCAAACTCTCAAGGGCAGGAGATCTGAAAAACCCCTGTATGAGGAATCCTCTCATGAGGTCTTCCTTTGGAAATATGAAAAGCCAGGGAGACTGCAGACTAGTAAAAGACAAGATTCATGTCTTGGCTACCTATAACTAAATAATATGCTACTATGACATTTTTTTTCTAAAATTCTCCCCCTCCCCCTCCCTTCCTACTTCCCCTCTTCCTCCTTCTCTCTCTGAAAAATTCCAAAGGCAGTCTAGCAGATAGAAAACAATGCAGAATATTTCTTTCTTTTCTGGATTTTTAAATTTTAGTAATTCCTGACAGGGCACTGGGTGCAAAAAATAACTTTTTTGTTTGATCTGCTTTCTGAATCCCAAAATATATCATGCACATTTTGTTTTCTTTTTAGTCTATTGAAATTTCTAAGGTTTGTATTACAATACATTCCTCCTAGGACCCTCCAGTTAGAGCAGTCAGATAAAAATAACTTTTACTCAGTGTCATTATCCAGTTTTTTTACAACAGAACTTCACAATCTCAAGTGTTACTGATGTAAGCTGTAAACTAATATACTACAATGAGGAAGACTGATTAATTTGTCGATTAGATGTTGTTGTATTTGTTTCCAGGATAATTATATTCTAAAATATGATAATATGTCTAAGTGTGTTATTGTGAAAGCAACAGAAATAAGAAGGGGAAGAGATAGAGGGAAGTTTCTTGCTGTCCTTTTCTTGCAACACAGATCTTGAATCAGTTGTCATGCTGATGATTTTCTGTGCATGCAAGAATGTTATTCTATTGTTTATAGTCTTGAGTTCATAAAAAAACAGACAGAATACAGTAACATAAACAAATATGCATATGACACACAGCAGTTTGGTTCAACAGATTGTGTTTTATACTGTTTTGCATTTTAAATATACTTTGTTATTAAACAGTTTAGTCTAAATTACAACAAATTTTGCAGCCGTTTTATACATTTCTACACTGCAAAAACTGTACATTCTCCACAGCTTTGAGTGTTTTAGGATGCATTTTCTTGATGTATTTTGTGCATTCCTAGCTTATGAGAGAGCCATTTTTCTGAATCCTAAAAAGGTAGAATTCTGTACAATTTGTGCTACACAGCAATTCTGGTATGCAGGCACTTGCACATCTTAAATCTGTATTAAATCTCTTCCAATTTTTACTTGGATTCTAAACTCACTGGTGTTGGAGAGTGAAGGGCTCTGTGTACATACAGGACTCCTAAGCAAAGATTGGTGAAGAGAATATACAGTAACTGTAATAGAAAAAAGATCTATTTACAGGAGATGAATTGAAAGGGTAGGTAATGCCTTCCTAACTGCATTTTATCAGTATAATAATCAACAAGCATGGGTTTTATATATATATGTACCTAGGAAGAAAGTCAAAAGGCAGAAACCCCAAATTAGCAATCTCTACGAAGAAAGCCAAAAAGTGGTAAACTCAAATTAGCAATCTCTTAGACAAAGTCCCAAAAGTGCTTTTTCAAAAGGCAACTGGATTTTGTTTTTCTTTGATGACAGTTTGTTTGTCATCCAACGAGCTTCTTCAGTTCTGAGGTGCTTAAGTGGTAGTGCCATTGGATTTGCACCTCAAACAACTGGAATAATAGGAAGACATTTAAAATGGGGTTTTTTTTAGTGTCTATCAAGAAAATGCATTAAAGTTCCTACAATAACTGTATCTCGACATGTATCCTGCTTCCTAAAGGGCCAAACTTTATTCAACTTGGGATGTGTACTAATGGAAAGTCCCTCATCCTTCCCTATCTGTCCTAAAAATGAGTGTTAGTGATATATTGCAGCTAATATGTCTGGAGACATTTGGCTTGCATCCCAGCTCAGCCAAGTGAATTTATTGGATTGCCTGACAGAAGAACGTAGGAAGCTACCTTTTCTGAGCCAAGTGGCTGATCTATTAAAGTCAGTACTGTCAACACTGACTGACATTAGATCTCCCAAGATCTCAGATGGGGTTCATTCACCTTGCTTTATCATAGATACCAAGGACTTCCAAGTTCAAAGGTTATGCTTTGTTAATAACCTATTTTTTCATATATGTTGCCATATATGATTACATGCTTGCAATATTTGGGTCAAATTCGAAACCCCAAATGTCTCCTTTTTCCAAAGAAGTGAGTTTGCAATAAACTTTTCATGATTGGAATCTTCTTTCTAAATGCTGACAGTAGTCCTGTGTCAAAATATGGCTTTCTTCTAGTGCAAGAGTATTGTGCTTTTTTTTTTCTCTGAGTCTCAGGGTCATTGAGAATTTCTTTAAAATTACTCTTGATGCTGGTTTTTGAGATTCTTTATCATTGGAAATGGTTGCTACAGCTTCTACCATTCTCTTCTATTAACATCAATAACAATAACAATAATAATATATGGGATATTGTCCTAGCATACTAAAGGATCTGTGCTTCTGTTGACTCTTTGCCAGTCAGAAAAAGGCCAGTGACAAAGTAGGAGGGTAGAGGGAGCCCACAGTATTTTCACTTGACATCTAAATTGAAAGACAAGAATCCAAGAAAGCTGCAGCCTGTTGGATGTAAGCTCTGGGAGATAACCCAGATACATTACCTTTTTGAGATAGTCTATAGCAGTGGTTCTCAACCTGTGGGTCGGGACCCCATTTGGGGTCGAACAACCATTTCATGGAGGTCGCCAAACAATGCAGTCCGCCATTTCTTTCCCCTCTTCCTTAGCTGTGCTACTCCCTTTTTTTTTTTATTAAAAAGTTTTATAAATTTTACAAAAAAACAAAACAATACAAGAACAAAAAACAGCATATACAAAGAAAAAACTAAACATTGCACAACAAACCCCCCCCCCAACCCCCACCCAAAGACCCCCCCTTCCCCCCCTTGAGCTTCCCAGAGCAGAATATAGGCTTAATTAAAAAACAAGTAAAATTAAAAAAAAATTAAAAGAAAGATATAACATTAAAATATATATGTATATATATAAAAATAAAGATTATAAAAAGGCTATAAGATATTTTTTTATATCCAGTGTAAATTGTATAAATTTTATCCACTTATCCCAAACAACAAGAAATTTCTCTTGTGTTTGTTCCTTTAAAAAAGCCAAAATCTTTGCCATTTCCGCCAAGTAAGACACTTTAAGAAACCACTCTTGCAAAGTAGGCAAGGATTCCTTCTTCCAATATTGCCCTACTAACAGCCTTGCGGCTGTAATCAAATTTAACATCAGTATAACCTCCTTTGTATCACAATCAGTAACTATACCCAACAAAAATAATTGCGGAGTAAATTTTACCCTCCTTCTAAAAATTCTTTGGATATTCCACCATATCTTAATCCAAAATGCTTTTATCTCTCTGCACGACCACCAAATATGATAATAAGTAGCGTCCATACAACCACATCTCCAACATTTAGGTTGTAAGTCAGGGTACATAAGAAACATTTTTTGTGGATCAAGGTGCCATCTATAAAACATTTTATAAAAATTCTCCCTTAAGTTCTGTGCTTGTGTAAATTTGACATTTCTCACCCAAATGGTTTCCCAGGTGTCCAATGGAACTGGCTCACCAAAGTTCTGCGCCCATCTAATCATACAATCTTTAATTAGTTCCGTTTCTGCTGTGCTACTCCCTTTTGAAAGCCAATAGAATAGACTCTCTTGAATAGAATCTAATTCTATTGGCTTTCAAAAGCCAATAGGAATTGTCCAGGCTGTCTCTGCTCTGCTGAGCCCGCCAAAAGTACCATTCTGCAAACGGTGCTGCACCAGTTGAGTAGTCCTCAGCTTATGACCGGTTGGGGGTTGCGGCATTAAAAAGGTTGAGAACACTGGTCTATAGTAACAAATCTTGCAAGTCTGATTGTGCTGCCCCCCCCCCATATATCCCTGTAAATCAGGGAGGAGTCATCCTGAGTGTCTTCTTAATATTACTTCTCAGGAGTTAAGGAATGCTTCTGTAGTCTTTGTTTACATAACAGTTCTTGAATATTTGCTTCAAGGCTATTTCTCTGGCTCTCTTCATGTACTGATTTACAATAAAAGGTATTCACACATACCTTTTGGCTACCATATACAGTAGTTCAGGACAAGAATGCAACAATCCATCCATAAAACTATCACCACAATTCTCTTTTCCTTTGAAAGAAATTTCTGACAAAGACTTTAGGAAGTCTCTTTCATTTAACTGAATAAAAATTGACAAAAAAAAAAAAAGGATGGGAGTGATTTTCCTTACATAGTAGATCATGTTTATATGCCCACATTACATGGGAAAATACAAACACTTGATTCTTTCTTATAGAATCTAGATACATTCTTAATTATGCTTTATGCCCCTTGCATTAACCATCTACTGTTAACACTAAACCTCTTTTCTGAACAATACTGTAGAAGATTGGGTGTGGTTTCTTTTGTTACAGACTCTCAGTGCAGCCTTTTTCAGTAAACTAGTTTGGAAATCCCAAAAGGCAGAAGCCCCCAAAATTATTACTTGAATCTATAATTTATCTAACAAATAAAATGAATTTATAAAATCTCAGCTTCGGGGGCTCCTCTGATCTAATCTTTTCCCATAGTTTTCATAACTCTACCTCAATTTTTATTTCATTTTAAAGCAGCCAGAATGAAATTTCACAGCCCTATTTTGCATTTGTCATGGGGACGCTATTGATTTATATTTCTTCCATGCTCAGATACCGTTTCTGTTTACACAACCAATTTATCCGTGTTAAATTAAATCACAATTTACTCATTGAAGCTCATTTGGGGGTTTGCACTCATAAATTAACCATTTGGGCAGGGCAGGCAGCAAATAAAATGTTAACGTGTCATATGAACATGCCTCTGATTTATTGAATTAGTGGGTGCAATAGAGTTGATATTTCCTTACAGATATCACTAGTCGTAAAATAAAGGTGGCACAGAGGCTGCAATCAGAAATATGATGGTAACTGATAAGCAAACTGGTTTTAAAAGAGCTGAATGAAGCATGTCCTTCAGTGGCTACATTAGTGCTAAATGGATGTTTAATGTGAAAGCATTAACTTATCTTAGCTAGCAATGACTACTTGTAACTGAGGTAACAATTGTTGACTTAGCACCATCCTGTTAATATTTGCCTTTCTCTCACCTTTCCAATATAACTGCACACTTAATTAATTTATTTCTAAAAAAAAATGAGTAAAAGAAACTAATCAAAAAAGTTATAAAGAAGAGATTTTAAACAGTTTCCAGAATGTAAAGAGGAATAATGCAGGTCAATCACAAAGGGAGGTTGTCCTGGCTTTCATTCCCTTTACTCATGAAAGGGAGCTACATTCTGAAACCTTCCTTAGAAATAATGTATTAGATGGGTTAAATCTGGTAGGTGAAAGCAGTCCTGTGGATACCTGGTATAAATGAATGTGACCATAATGTTCTTTGGAAGTAGCAAAGACCAGTTGGGGGTCGCGGCATTAAAAATGTTGAGAACCACTGATATAGGTCCTCATTTTACCAACCTGGGAAGGCTGAGTCAACCCTGAGCCAGTGAAGATCGAACTGCTGGCAGTGGGCAGACTTAGCCTACAATACTGCATTCTAACCACTATGCCAACACGGCTCTTGTTGAAATGTTGAAAACTGTATTTCACTAAGTTCTGCAGCTCCTGAAAGTCCCCAACCCTGAGCTAAGTGAAAAGATGGAATTCTGAGAAATAAAAAAGATGGCAAAATGTGCAAAGCAAACAGTTACAGTAGTTTATGAATCTTCTCTTTTGCTTCAGTGTTGTTGTTATTTAGTAAATGCTTATAATGGTACCTGGGAAAGAGTTTGGCAATCAGGCAAAGAGATGCTGCCGGGTCAGATAAAACACAACATAGCTCCGTACTGGGTAGAGGAAAAGGCTTAGAAGGAACCCTCCCTAAGTTTTCAGGCTATAAAGGTGATGGTGAGAGAATTGTACATTCAAACTTGCAAGAATCTGTTAATGTAACTTTATAATAAATTAGTTTATTATAGAATTAGTTTATCTGGTCATGTATCCTGTCTGATCTGTCTGGTAAGGCTGATAATATTTCACTGCAGAAGCTGTCAACTTGGGACAGTTGACTTTGCAGCAATAGATTGGAACTTACAAAGATTTGATACTAAAAATATAATTGTTTCTTAATTGTTTTATAATTTAAATAATAGTAGCACAAACATAACCCCAGTGTATTATCAGTTACAATGACCTTTGCAGCACTTTAATTACTATAATCAAAATAAGGACTGAACTGGAAAATTTGAGAGTATGGATATAGGTTTTTTTCCCCTCCTTCTGTTTTGCTGCAGTCGTTAGTAGTATAAAAAAATGAAATATTGAAAACTCAAGCAAACTCTTTAAATCTGTGTGGCAAATGGCTCAAGCCTTTCTTCTTGTTATATATGTCATATTGTTATTTACTTCACAGAGGACAATATTAATTAAAAAGTGGAATATAACTGAAGAGGAAGAAAATCTTCGGTTAGGCTGCCAAGCAATTCTGCTATATCTTTCAAATAATGCAGAATAAAATGTGAGATTTGCCCATGTAGTTGCCCTGGTAAAGCTGTAATATTCTGCAGTTCTAGGTCAACTAAAGTTTAGCATTCATCCAAGCTGTTAACAAAATGAAATTGTGGAAGATTAAGAGGAAGTTGGAACAGAACTTTAATTTAGGTCACAAACATCTGTTCGCAAATGAAAAAATAGAAAGTAAGCTTTAAAAAAGAAAGCTGTAGACCAACATTTAAACCCTATTAAAGTTTAATGCTGCAAGCCACTGCTAAAAATGTCAACCAAGTCAGAAAAAAAACATCTTTTCACTCTGTTCCAAAATTGGATCAAACTGTGCAATGCTAGAAATACATAAAAGCCCTATGCAATAAGGCACCATCATGCAGAGGGACCGAGAATAGTGGTTAGAAGATGAAGAATTATGTCCTTTCCAATAATTCATGAAAAATCCATTTAAACCTCTTTCCCTTTGGTTTCTATTTTGTCACAAGACTATTTACAAGACTAAATTATAAAAAGAATAAACAAGATGGGCAAAAGCAAAACAATTTTGCTTTCAGCACAGAACATATGCTGTTGTAGAATCCGACATTATAATATTTTACTATTTATGCAGCTTTTCCTGAATAGTTTTCATGTAGATAACAAGTTGGACCAATAGAAAATAATATACATACTGTAGCTCAGAGTTGAACTGTGGAGTGATTGAGGGTCTCTGAGCTTGGTTGTTGGCTTGCAAACTTGTAGTAATGAAAAGTCTGCAAACCAACAACCAACCTCAGAGAGCATAAAGGACTCCAAAGCTAGAGTCCTTGTTTGGGACATGTCCCCAAAGTTTGAGATATTTATGTCCTTTTTGCTCACATTCTATACAATCATTTCCTACTTGGTTTGTGCTTTCCTATTTAAAATACTTTGATAATGTTGCTGGCTAAATCATTGAGCATTAAATGCACATTCAATGTACACCACTCTCCCTTTAAGCACTTTGAGAAAATAAAAATGGGATGTCTACAAACCTTTTTTGTGGTTGGAAATGTACTTTGTAGGGGAAAATTATCCATGACCCAATTTATAAGTAGAGACAGCATGATGTGTTTGAGCCAAATTTATCTGAACAAGGCTGGGGATAGAACACAAGATTCTGCCCACTTATAAGGAGGCTACAAACAAGCATTATATAGTTCTATAATAAATGATGACAACTAATGATGTCAAATGCCAATCATTTTATTTTTGATAATATGGGTTAGATTTTCTGCTAGTAGTGAGAATACAGTTCACACAGCCAATGTTGGCATAATACATCTTTTGTTATTAGTTGCTTCCTAGTTCCCGTTTAAAAATACAAGTGCTGATTAAGACAACTCATGAGCCAGCATCTGCAAATGCCTAAGCAAACTATTACGGAAACCTGTTTGAGTCCAGAGGCCTTGATGTTTTGAAGATCTTGGTCCACGTATTTGTTTTTACTCCTTCAATTTATACAGAAAAAAAACATTGTCACATGGTATAAATAATACTGATAAAATAATTTCTTATGCCCATATAATTTTTTTCTTGTTTTAATGTCTAGTGGAGCTTTTATTTTTCTTTACCAAATTCTTCCTAAAGCAAAGTTTTGATTCAGATGTTGAAGCAGCTTGGCACTGTCATCTAAAACATTTGAAAAACCCAAGTTTTCTAATGTTAACCTGGATTGAATAGTATTCTGGATACGATTCTCCAGGATTTCACAGAGAAATGCTTCCCAGACCTGTTTGATGATTCCAGAGATTAATTAAGAATCTTCTATATGCAATGTAGAGGCTGATCTTCTATTTTCTACCTTTTCTTTTTCTCATTTGATAGGTAGCATTTTAGTGGGCAGTTTTTGTTTTTTTAATATCAGATTCATGTAATGCTTTCGAATTCTCTTTCTGAAGATATCATATACATTGTTTAATATTATAAAGTCACAGAAATATCCTTTTGTGCAGAACGTTAATAAACTGCATTTCACAAATTTAATATATGGACAGAGCTAGAGATCATATGTTTCTCAGTCAAGTAGCTAATATGTTAATACTCCTGCATTCTGATTCTTTCCCTGAAATGATGGACTTAAAAGAATGCAAATAAATGTGTTATTAGTTTCATGCAGCCAAATTACTTTAGATTTGTTTTTCAAGACTGCATCACAGCTGCATTGTCTAGAGCTTTTAAAACTAAATATAATTTGGAAAGCATGGCCTGGGAGATTTCATTTTTAAAGGGAGACAGTCCTATTGCATGCTTGAATGGTTTTCAGTGGCCCTGAAGTAAGATTTTACTTGACAGAGTAAATTTCATAGACGAATGAAGATAACTCTGTGACCTGCTACAGTCTTCTCAAAACTGGCAACATCCAATATAATGGGTTATAACTTGCAGAACTCCCAATCAGTAAGAATTCAATCACTGTGAATTCTGAAAGTTGAAAATTTACCACATGCAGAATGGCCTTTAACCAAGGAAACCCAACAATGACTTTGTAATACGTTGTAATAATGTAGATTTTAGGATCCAATGTGAGTTGGTCACCAGGACCAGAGTTTTTTAGTCTTCCAAGCTTTTGGACTCATGCTGAAGCCCATACTCAGGGAACAGATTGTTCCCATATTTCTGGAAAGAAAGAAATTCCCTGAGGATGTGTTTCAGCACGAGTCCCAAAGCTTGGAAGATTAAAAACTCTGATCCCAGTGACCAACTCAGATTGGATCCCACAACATTATCCTGGGACATGTATATTTGCCTTCATTCATGTAGATTTAATTTATGGTTTTTCAAATTCCCCTGCATGTAATTGCCTTCTGCGATATTGTCTATTTTTTGCTATTTTTTTTGATAAAAGATTTCTTGCGAAGATAATAAATGTTTTGAACATAGGCTACCTAAGGGAGACCTACAAACTCAAAGGATATATGTGGTGTTTAACAAAGCAGTATGCAAATTATGGCATTTCAGTAAATGCTGACATTTTCTGTGAAATGAGAAAATTGCTGTCAGCCTGTTGTTTTTAGAAAGATACTTAATTAAAATAGGCTTTGCACATTATGCTGTTCATGGTATAAAATTAATACTATCTCAGAGATCTTGAGTTTTTATAAAGAGGTGTCTATTAAACCTTCTTCTTCTTCCTATTTTCCCCTCCACAACAACCCTGTGAAGTTAGTTGGGCTGAAAGACTGACTAGCCCAAAATTATTCAACTGACTGTCATGCTTAAATCAGGATTGGAATTCACAGCTTCCTAGTTTCTAGCCTGGTACCTTAACCACTAGACTAACATTTCTCCTTTGAATGATTTCTGGATTGGATGCAGAAATCACAGGTATGAATTTGAGGATAAAGTAGCCATCAAGTAACAATGTGCATCTTTTTCAGTTATGAGTTTTTGTTTGTTTTTTGAGTTCCGTGCTGTGTGGCCACATGTAAAATACAGAATAATAGAGTTGTAAGGGATCTTGGAGGTCTTCTAGTCCAATCCCTTGCTCAAGAGACCCTATACCAGGGGTCTCCAATCCTTGGACTTTGGCCCACTACTAGGCCATGGCCCTTCAGAACCGGGCCATGCAAGCAGGTGGCTGGGACACCCACGTGCGCACACAACTCAACATGCTTGAGCAGCAGGCTGGTTTGCCTCTTCCCCCCTGTCAGACCACCAGGCTGTAAAGGTTGGGGACCACTGTCCTATACCATTCCAGACAAATGGCTGTTCAATGTCTTTTTAAAAACTTCCAGTGATGGAGCATCCACAATTTCTATTTGATCTTGAGCCTATCTCCTGGAGTGTTGCCCATTTCCCCAGCTTGGTGTTCTCTGCAAATTTGATGAGCTCCCCTTCTATCCCTCATCTAAAACATTTATGAAAATATAGAATGCTTAAGATATAACCTTGAGGTGCCCCACTTCCCTCCATGTAGACATAGTTCCATTGAGGACTACACACATTGCTGCAGTTGGTCAGCAATTACAAATCCTTCAGGTGGCGTTGCTGTCTATACTGCATTTTTCTATTTTATCAAGAAGTAGATTGTGACAAAATTTTCAATCAATAACTCTCTATGGATTTAACCATTTTCTCCTTCTGTAACAACATTTGAAATTTTATGACAACTCCTGAAGGTTGTTGATTGCACTTCTAAGACTATACACAATCTTAAAATTGTGAACCTCTTCCTAGGGCAATGTTGTGAGGTTTTGATAAACTCTTACAGTTTTTACTCAGAAACTGTCTCAGTTGTTTTCCTTCAAACTGAAAGAAGGACCTACTCACCTGCTAAAACCTGTAAGGCTGTTTTGACTCATATACTGTAACTGTCCAGATCTTGGAAGCTTACACACAGTTGTTTGTCCCTGGCAGCTTCACTTTCTGCAGGCCAAGAAAAGTATTACTAGGAAGCAAACTATTCACTTTTAGGGTTTCATGCTGTCTTACCTCCTTACCTTCTTACTCCTAGGAAGAAGACAACTATCACCCAGGAATTTGAGGATAAGGATCCTTGGTGAATTGCAAATATTTATTCCCACAATAGCCGTTTTCAGACTTTCAGTTTATTTCTCTTCCCCTCTGTCTCTTCCATCAGGTTTAAAGGGAAAGAGAATTATACACCAGTAAGGAAGTTTTCTTACTAGTTAGTTATTAATTTTTAATAACAGTACTAAATAAAAATAAGAATAAAAACAATACAAATATAACTAAAGAAAGAGGAGATGGAGAGAAAACTGTTGGTGTAGTTCTTGTAGGTACTGTTAATGCAAACATTCAGCCCTTCATACTTTCCAGCACATAGCATAACAAGAATTGCTACATGCCTAAATATCATAATGGGTGTAGAAGGAGTTTACATTAGCTAGCACTGTCAGAAATCTTCTAACTCTTCCAAATGTAATGCTTATTTGGGAGGATTTGGATGTGCTATACTTGCATGCAGATCAAGAGTTGGTTACGTGGCCATTCTGGACAATCAAAATAAGTCTGATATTGCACTTGATGAATGGGGAATAATTTTAAAAAAATCAACTTCTTTTTAGGGCTAGACAGTATTTGAGAAGAGAAGAACAATAACATTTTCCTAAGCAAGTATCTCTTCTAAATAGACAATTGCAAAAAAATAAAATAAAAAATTGCCAACTATGCAAATGGTGTGCTGAGTATTCAGTGAAATCAAAGTTGATATTACACTTATTGTGAAGATGAGATACTTAGAAAATATCTTATTGTTTAGCTTAGGCATGTTCCATTTTCTGCAAAAAAAAAATAGCTATGAGATAACCCTCTTAATGGTGGAGGGGAAAGATTGATATATGTAGTTATAGCCTTTTAAATACAAATTAGATAAAAAATGAAATCACAGTAGCACCAATTATATATCCCAAAATATCCCTGATAATTTCAGTTTTTATCCTTTTGTGACTAAAAATAGAGTTATATTCTCCTACTGAGCAATAAAATATGAGCAGGATAACACTCAAGCAGTGTGCAGTACATTTGATGCTACTGGATATACTATAAAAATTGATGGGAGGGAGAAAGCCAGCCAAAGTCTTCACTGTCATCCCACAGTGCCACGGGACTCAACCCTCTCTCCTTGACTATTTGACTATTCATGACTATTTTACATGCAGCTGCTGAGTAAACTTAGTCATCACTACAATAGGCTTATATGGAGGGGGCTTTGGATTTGGACACCCTTTGAGGTAAGCCAGGTTAAGAAAGAGACACCATAGGGATTCCAGAAATTGTACTTTATTGCTATAGGATATGTTAACAATGTCCTAATAGTAAATCCTTCACTGCACCTTTTTAGCTCAACAGGATAGGGGTCTTCAGAGTCCAGTTATGACATTCTCCACTTTCCTCACAGAGCTGAGCAACTGTTTCACTTCTACCCCTTCTCAAGACAGAGGTAAGTTCCTCTGTATCACCTGACTCTATGAAGATTTGATATTTAGATCTGGATGATGTTTCAATTCCCCATATGGAGCTGAGCTCTAATCCAGGAGTTCTCCTGAATTCACAATTCCTGCTGCAGGAGCAGGTTACAGTTGTGGTTGAAAGGCCATCATGTGGTACACCAGTTCTAATTCCTCTTGGAATGGGAGGCTCACCTCACAGTCATGGTCACAGTCCCATTAATCACATCCTGCTTGGACTGCTGTAATGCATCTTACTTGGAAGCTATATCTGATGCAGACTGTTGCAGCTCCAGTACTTAAAGGTAAATCTTAATTTTTCCATGTTATCCAGCACAACAGCATCACTAGTTACTAGATGGCTGCTGAATGACGTACTCAGGAATTGAATATCTTTGTGGTTGCCTACTCCTAACTGTTTCTGCCTAGCCAGTGAAATCTGGAAGACTGTGCTTCTTCCATGCCCTTTCTCTCAAGGAATATCATCAACAGAGTCTATGCTGGAGAATGTTTTCAACTGCTGTTCCCTGTATGAAATAGAGTTTGCTCAAGAGTTTGATGGCCTCAATCCATTGAAATTGGGGGAAGTCACAAATTCTAGCTTTTTCAACAAACTGTGGAGGGCCTTGGTAATGTAATGTTTCATCTTGTAATATGGTGTTCATTTGTGTAATAATGTTACCATGTTTCCTGGTGAATTAGAATCAAAATTTTATATTTTTTATATTCTTTGTATTTCATTGCTGCAATTTGTTATGATTTTAACCTTATTAATGGAGTTGGCCATGTAATTGGAGATGAAGTACAACAAACAATAGAAATGTAGTTTTGTATTTTATATAAAGCATTAGATTCCATGATTATATCTTTTTCTTTAACTGCTTCTCTTTTTCTTTTATCTTTGCTCCATTTTGTGTCTGTGGAGTCACTGAGGATTTTAACACTACTAGTAAATCAGTAAACTTCAGTAGAAACCCATAAATTACAATTGTATGCATTATTATTATTTACTTAAAAAGGAATAGAACTCTCTAATAGGCTGAGCACTTGTTTTATCTTTTTTACAAAATATTTTAAAATGAGAGAACTGACAGTTTCAGCTCTGCTTCTTTCAGTAGCACCATGCTCTCAGAGCTCACAAAGATATATTGCTGAAGAAATTCTGTCCCCTAACAACAAATTTCCACCTCCGTTTCCACTGGTACATTAAAATATTTAGGCTCATTTAAGTGTACACTGACAGAGTAATTCAGTGACGTCCACCAGTTCCCACAGCTTTCATCTGAATGACTAAGGCAGTGTTGCGGCATTGTGCTGTAAGTTCCACTCCTTTGAGGCATGTATACGAAGTTGCAACACACAAAGAAAGGATATACTTTTATTTCAATGCTGCAATATTACTTGCATCACTCTAACATCTCCTCCTCCACACACACACACCTTGTCCCACCCCTCCACACATATTGGATTCTCCTAGGCACAAAGCCTGATTCTTGACTTGGATTACAAATGGCAGTTTTTAAATATAACAGTCTCTGCTTAACTGTACAGATTTATGTCTGCCTGTCTCAGTTAGTGAAGGCAGATATACTTTTTGAACATAGTCACCCAAACAATTAAAAAAGACGGAGATAATGTTGAGACAAAGACAAAAAACGCATTGTCCTTAAAAAAAGAACTAGATTCATATATTTGGAACAGACCTTGAAGTCATTTAAACTAATCCATTAATTCATTTCAAACTGGACTTTACTATTATAATATCTTAGACCTCCAGTGAAGAATCATTCATGGCCTCAGAAGCCAGGCTGTTTCACTATTTAATAGCTTCCTCCTTATTTCTAGTTTGAATCACTATTAAGTTTCCACCCTTGAACTCCCAATTAGAACATAACACAGGTTTTTTCTCTTTTTCTATACCATGTAAGAGATCCGCTGGATGATACTACAATATTGATCATATACTTGTTGATCATACTTGCCATATAAATGGAGGACAGTGCTGATAACATGTATTCTTATACTTGATGTCAATGGCAACAGAGGCCTAAGTGTTATCAATCCATATAACTTTAGCTTCCTGCTTTTGATACAGTGTCAAAAGTCAGAAGTCTGGTTAATGATATCAAAAGCTGCTCATAAGTCTAAAATATACAGAAGGGGAAAACACTTTCCATATCCAGAGTCCAGTGAAGCTACCAATTCAGCTTCCATCTCATGACCACGTCTGAATATGAATAATCGAGTTTTGTGAAAGTTTTCAATAGTTGTCAATATATTGCTTTCTTAGCAATTCTTCTATGAAAATTTGGTTGGAACTTGAGCAATAGGACTGGACTTCTTCAGATACCCAGATATGTATTATTTGCAAGACCCATCAGTTTGAATGTGAATGGATGTTAAAATTAATTGCTACATTTAAAATAGATAATATTTACAATCTACATATAAGCAAAAATATATTAAATGCTGATTTGATTCTTAATAAATGACTGGCTATGATAACTAAAAGACTTTAGCAACATCATTTGAAAAATGAAATATAAAATAGTGCTATGTACAGATTTGCCTTTAATGAAGGATTCCATACCCATTTTTCTTTAAAAAAAAAAAAACCAAAAAACAAACAAACAAACCAGAACTGTGCTGATAGTATGTCTTAAGCTGATCACAAAAAGTATAATCAAACAGAATGTATGTTATTGGCTCTCAAAGTAATAAAAATGAATTAAGAACTAAAAATGAATATTTTTTCAGTATTAGTTCTTTGTATTGTTATACCGGAATAAAAATGAAAAGAAATTTCAATAAAGAAAGTAATCTAAGGACAGCAGACTTATCATATAAATTAGTGGATTGGATTTGAATTACTTTGAATCTGTTACTTAGCCTTCCTAAATTTACCTATTCAAAAATAAAAAAAAGCCCAAATTAGCTTTGTTCCATTTCTAGTATTTTGCAGGAGCAATAATTCAGTTCCGCTTTTATAAAAGCCCAGAATAACATTTCTGTGAGATGGGCAGCTATATAAATTTAATAAACAAATAAATAATATTTTGCTTATTTATAAATAACTGATTTAAAGATAAACTAACATTCATTCTCTTTTGTTCTCTATGTTCTTTTTCTTTTTTAAGCTTAAAACATACCGTAATTGCTTTAAAATGGAGCCATTTTAAGTTGTATATAAAATGGTGTAATTTTAGTGCTGCCATTCAGACTTAGCAATTAACCAAGTATGGCAAGATTTCTCTCAAGCCATGCCTTCATCTTCTGCTTTGGCAGAAGTAGAGCATCCTTTGGCTAAACCAAGCACGTTAATCCTCTTTTTTCTGTTTCTATATTTACAATCTATTTTTATTAGATTGCATTGCAGGCCTTGATATTTGGACTCTCTTATTTGAATATACCCTTTGAAACAGAACTATGAAGGATGATCAGTGACAAATGCCTACTTTTAACTTCAGAAAATTAGTAGCAAAGATGCTGAATCCTGGAATTCAAAACAAATCTAAATGATAGTTCTGGGGATCATAGTCCAATACATGTGAAGGACATGAAAGTGAAAAAGAGTCATTAATAGGCGTTTTCTGATTATATTCCTGGAAATTAGAATACAAAAGCCTTATCAGAACAGCTTTCTCATATTTTTCCATTAATAACATTCTGCACCCTTAAATTTCTACGAATCTTTATTTATTTTTTCTTCATATTTTCTCAAACATCTTTTTTTAAAGAAAATTGTTGCTAAATTTACCTTCTGCATTCATATTTTTTTAGTATGCTGTTTAACAAAATAACTTTTGTGAAGACTATATAAACTAAATATTTATAAAAATTGTACATTTCACAGAATAACTGAGTTATATCTATGTGTCAGTTCAAAATGCAAAATTATATCAATTCACTTTCACATGAAAACTATCAAGATGCAGACTCTTTTAATAGTAGGATACAGGACTGTTCAAATGCAGTATATCTCTAAAAGAAAGACTCATCTTAGGTGAATGTACCTTCAGTTAAGGTCACCTTCAAAACATTTCTCCAGGCCTCTCCACCATGAAAAGTTACAGCATGTGACAGCTTAGGAAAAACCTTTCATATGAAAATAAAATCTGTGCTAGTTTACACACAGGGTGTCTCGTCCAGTATATTTTCTGGAGGGCTATTTTGTGCTCACCTGATTAAAAACTAAAAAAAGGTTGCTATCATGATTTACTGACAAATTATCCTTTGATGTGAAACATCTTTTTATGAGGCAGATTGTCCAGAGTATTCCAAATTTGATTCTTCCATATATGAAATATGACAATGCATATGACTGTTCTGTCAATTTTTAATACATTAGTTGAACTATATAACTTTATATACTTATTTACTTATTTATGGTCAGTCAAAAGTTCTTCTCAGACAAGGTGTAATATTTATAGATCTATGGATAAGAAATTTAGATACAGATATCTATAGATAAGATAAGGATGTATCACCACAAAAAAAATTCAAGGCAGTGTTTCCTAAATTGGTTTGTTATTTATTGCATTTATATTCCCCCTTTTTGCTAAAACTCAAAGTGGCATTTGTGAGATTCTTATTAATAATTTTGTAAGCTAGTAAGACAGGAAAAAATGATTGGCACAAAATCATCCAGTAGTTGAATGGGCACTTGAACATGGTTTTCTCTGGTCCAATTACAACAGATGAACTCTATGCTATTCAAGTTTTTTTGCCTTTTATTACTACCAGAGGGAATAGACTTTAAAAGGTACCAACAAATCTGATTATTTATTTATCCAATTTCTTTAGTCACCCAACTCAACCAAGTGACTCTGGATTAGACATCCATCTTGACTTGAGGAAGTATTTGATACTCCCCTTTAGATAGCAAACCCTGATTTGCACAGAGAATCCACTAAATTATTATCCACAATAACAACAAATCCTAAAATCCATGTTTGTTTTCTTAGAAATAAGTATTCTGTATTAAATGGGATGTTAATTCTAGCAAAAACACATTCATTTAAAAATAAGATCAAACACAATTGAACCATTGGAAGATCTACCTTGCCGTAAATACGTCTACAGAAAGAGGTTAAAATCTCACATATTTGTCTTTTAAAAAAATAATGGTATATTGTGAATTTTTTAATCAGATCTCTTCATCATATATTATTTTGGCTTCTTTAACATTAATAATACTTTTATTTAGTGTCTCTTTAAGCAGATTTATTCAGTAATAGCAAAAACACAAAATAGGGCATATGAGTCATAACAAGAGAAATGGTAAAGAGCATGAATGAAATGAAAAAAATAAAAATAGATATATTGTGTATTTGTGAAATGGAGAAAGGAAAAGAATAATAGATAGGAATGTGAATGCCTTGATTTTGTAAAGTGAGTTTGATGGATATATGGAGGAAACTGAAAAAGGTCAATGAAAGAACTAAACAGTGTGTGAAAAAATATGAATTTAAGCTAGAAATCTTTTGATGCATATGAAAGAAAGAAGCCATAACATGTAATTGTATGTTATGCTCCAGGAAAAATCGGAAGTATTGAAGAAACTATGAAAGGAATATTTAAATTGAAAAAGTCAAAGAGAATTCTGAGCAATTTTGATGGAAGTTTTAAAAAAGTTAATGGAGTAGAGAGTTAATCAAGGAGCTTCACTAGGGGAAATGGAATTAAGAATAAAAGCGATGAAGTAATACAGGATGGAAAGAAGGAAAGAAGTTCAGGAAAACATATTTCAGAGGTTTCTGTGAGAATGATAGCAATGTTTTGATAATGCAACAAAAACAATTTTTATAAGAATTAGTGCATAAATAAATAAAATGAAAGTCATAAATGCTACAGGATGTTGTCTGTAGGTATATATAACTGGAGAAGGGTTATATTGTGGATATGAAATGCTTGTGTAACTTGTTTAATGTGTGCTATGTGAGATGTTTCTGTATCTGAAGACTGAAAGAATTGTTGTTAATGTTACTTTATGCAAAGGGAAGGCAGCAACAAACACTACAGAGAAATTGGTTTAAGTGTACATGGGAAAGTGGTTTTTTTCAGAACTCTAGCTGAAATGGTACTGAAGTAACAATGAACAAAATTTGGGAAGTGCGTTGCAACTTTATTATGGGCTTGGAATTTGCAGGCCAAATTTTTGCTCTTTAGCAGATCATTGAGAAATTGAGAAATTTGTAAATGTACCATTGTATATCTCTAGGTCTTAAGAAATTGTACAATAAGCTTGAATTATGGGATGTTTCACTCATGTATAAGCAAAAGTTGAAGGCTGATTGCTTATGCATTAAAAGTGGTAAATGAAAAATTAAGGCATATCATCAAGGGAGTAAAGGTATTGAGCAGGGAGTAAAATAATGTGTGATGCTTTGTTAGGTTAGTACATTTACTAAAAGTTTAAGGAAGATTTGTAATGTTAACAGTATGTTTGTTTTGGTTAGAAATGTATGTGTAATTTTATGTGTAATTAAGACATTTTATTGAATGAAATGATTTTCAACAGATGTTAGATTCATTTTTATTTATTTTATTTATTAAATTTGTATGCTGCCCATCTCCCCTTCAAGTGACTTGTATGATGAAACTGTATGATGAAACAGGAAGCATGCAACTGAAAATTAATGTATCAAAATCTGACATAGTTGTGTGTCAAGCTGGGAAAGTGAACAGTTGCTAGTTGTATTATGTATTATAATATATTTTGCATTATATGTGAACAGTAAATAGTTAGGCATGTAATTAGAATTTCTGTTAATGATGAGAAATAGATCAAGAAATGTTTCAGACATGTAAATCATGGGGTAATTTTAGTGAGCACTATGTGATCTGTTGCATAAAATTAATATGTATAAGAACATGCATGTTTACTTTGTTTAGGGAAGTGAGGCTTGAATATGTCAAGAGAAACACAAAAATAAGTTGAATGCAGTTACAAATAAGTGACTTATGAACAACATATATTAAAAAAGAAGAGATGAAGTCAAGATTGCATGGATGCTGAAAGAATGTAGACTGAATAGAAAAATGAGTAACCAGTGGTAGTTTGGTTATATAAACAAAATTAATGAACATCAAATTGCAAAACAAATAAAGGGGGTGTATTTGAAAGAAAGTGAAAACCTCATTGGATTATGTTAATGAAATCATCAGAAAAATATAAGTGGCTAAACCCAATCATGATGGACCAGACAGCAGCAACACCAATCCCCAAAGCAACACAATTTGGGTAAACACATTGCTTTTTTTTGGCAGCCATCTGCTTCCTCCTTTCATGGATAATTTATGTGAGCCTTGCATCTTCCTTTTAAGGAAAGAGAAGAGCAAGACATTTCGCTGAGAAGACTGGAAGTAACATTATAGATTGAGAATTGTAATCAGAGATTGGGTATATGTGCTAAAGCTAACCTTCCATTTTAAGCATTTTCACCTCACTTTTGCCAATCACAGTTTTTGCAGCAGAGTATATACTCTATATCTGAACCTTTTATAAAGAAAATAGTCAATTTCTGGGAAAAATTCAAGCTGGTTATTATATTTGGTATGATATTCTCCTCTAAAAGCTGCCTGGTTTGTAAATTACCTTTCTTGATTCTACCAGTATAATTTGATCTGCTAATAAATCAAGAAAGCCTTTTTGGTGGCTGCTTCCAAACTTGAAATTTCCATCATAAGAAATAAAGCTCTGTTTATTGTTCTATTGATAGACAGAGTGATACACAAAAATATGACTGCACAAATACTTATTTATATTATTTATATTGCTGTTCGTATCACATGAATAATTTTAGGCAGCACAGAAGGATTATAAACTTACACAACCTCTCCCCTTCAAAAAATAAAATAAAACAAAACTACTGGAGCCCAAGAATAAACAATAATTCCAGTCACAGAAGAAAGTAAACACAACAACAGCAGACTTAACTCTTGGACTGAACACTTGACAGCCAGGTCTTCAGTGCCTTACAAAAGTTGAGACCCTTGAAACTCTGTTTATTGCTTTTATCTAAGCAATCATTTGATGAATAGGTGAGTTTGGACTGTTAGTGATTAGCAGAGGTGGGGAAATGGACAAGAATTTTCTGAGGGAAATTGACTAAGTTTTGGATTTGTTCTTGTTTATCGCATTTTAATGAAATCCATATTGGCTGTCTTTCTGGAAAGTCATTTAATAATTAGATGAAAGGATGGAGGGATGTATATATCCAAAGTTGAATCAGACTCCTAGGTGGCAAAACTAACTTTAGTATTATATTAAATATATTGAACTACATTAAATATTTTATTAAATCACTGGCGCTTCTGCCTCCTGGCCCCCACGCTGGGCTAGTTTATTTGAATTCAGACTTTGTATCTGCATTACAAAATGCCTCACATTTTGAAAGTTAAATACATGTCTATTTTTATTTTGTGCTGAATTATTACTGCCCTCAAATACACTGAGAATTAAGTATGAACTAGAACTTCATTAAGTAACGCTGCCTTCCAGGCGTAACCCAAAAAATTTCACTCAGCAAATTTTTCACATGTTCTGTCTCAGATACACCTTTCATTTTGAGCATTACCAAGTGTTACAAACTATGTAGGGCATTGGGACCAAACACTTTAACTATACTGACATCAATAAGAAAGCTCCATTTATTTTCCGCAGGCATTGAATCAAGCGAACAGTTTGATATTGATCTTTTTGCTGAAAATGCCACTATCAACAATAGTTATGCTTCTCTATCATACAAGCTGGATTGATTGGCAATGCTCAAAAGCTTTCCTCATTAGTTTTTATGTGTTCTGGCAAATGGGGCAGCAACTTGTACTATATGAGATGTAATAATCACTCCTGCCTAGGGCTGAGCAAATCTTTTTAGTTCTTTTACTCTTTAGTTCTTTCAATTTTCCAATTTTAAATTTATTCCAACTCATTTTCCTTTTATAAATATTCTAGTGTGAATGGAGGACTTTCCTTGACTTGTGGCTGCAGCTTGTGCCCACAAACAACCAAAGGTTTATAAGTGACATCCCTGGAAGGCTCAGGGCCTAATTTTTTTTAGCCAATTTCTTCCTTGGGAGAGGAAGAGTGAGAATCGCAGCAGGAGAATTCTGAGGGGCAAATAGCTTCTTTTTCCATCTTTAAATAAACAGAATTTCAAATTTCCATTCCCAAAGCCATCCTTGGATGCAGTGAAAGAGAGAAAGAGACAGAAAGAGGGGGGGAGGATGGGAGAGAGAGAGTGGGGAGAGGGAGAGAGAGAGAGAGAGAGAGAGAGAGAGAGAGAACGAGAACATACTGGGAGTCGTCTCAACAAGAATTTGATCACCATACTGGGGTACAAAAATTGACCTGAAATTATCTTGCTGTAGGGTATAAATCTGAGAAAAGCAAATTGGTTGAGTTTCAGAGGGAATATTTTCTTTGTTGTTATGATAGGTTTGAAGCTTACATAAAAGCAGACATGGAATGAAGCCAGATCTCAGGTTCTTTTCCAATCTGCCTCTCTCACTTAGAAAAACAGATAATGAGCATTGGTTTTGAAGGACCCCCTCAGAGCAGGAGTTATCAAAACCATGATTCCTGAACCATCTCTATTTTCCCATCAAGTGCAAAGAAGGAAAGAGTTGTAACATGGATGGTGTTCTGTACTTAGTTGTCTTCTCACCAGGATCTTGGAGACAAAGTATGGTATTTCTAATGACTAATTATGACTACAAGGTTTAGGAAAAAGACTGAGTGACTGTGATGTCTATACTATGCCATATTTTTCCAAGGCTATAAGAAAAATCAGAGTTATGCTTACTATTTTTTTTTACTTTGAGATAAGCTTTTAGATACGTTTTTGGAGAGCATTATATTTTAGTCTTTGTATTTAACTGAATTTTAACTCTTTTCATAAGAAAATTATTTTGTTTGGGCCAATAGCTAAGCAGGATCAGACCTGGGTAGCACTTGAGAATTCCTGTCAGACTTGTCCTATAGACCAGATAGGAAAGATGGTCAGATGAGTTAATCCTACTTTATTGAAAATTTACATTATCAGAATCTTGTAAATCTGAAAGTACAAATCTGTTTTGAGTATTTTATATTGTCTGCTGTGTGGCATATTGTAGGCTATGTTTCCTCTTCTCTGACCATTCCCTGGACAGTACTTCTTTGCCTAGTCTCCTGAAGTCATTCACACATACCATTACAATTCCAGAGTGATAGCTTTGACTGGATGGTTTAATTTTTTAAAAAAAGAAATAGCAAACCTTTCTGTTTTGCTCCAAGAAAATAACATGAACATTGTCTAGAAAATCACCAGGAGTTGAGGTTGAGTTCCAGATATCTTTATTATTTTAATTTAAAAAAAATTCTTACCATTTGGCTGCCTTGAACACCCCATAGTGAAAAAGAGGACTGTATGCTGAAAGTCATATATAAAAGTTATAATAATAAGTTGATTAAGTTATGTAAGAAACATAATAGAGCATGGACAGTACCTCCAACCAACAAATGAGGTTGATAGGTGAACTGATATGGTTGATTTGCCTGAAAGAACTTGGGAAGATGACAACTCTTAAAAGTTTATAGGAGTGACGGACATTGAAATTGTTTATCAATAGAGGCCACTTCATTGCTTTCTCTTAAGAATGGTTAGGTTAGCAGAAGGATATTCAAACCTTTTCAGACTGTAGAACCTGATAGTTAAAAATAATAATTCTGGAATTCTTCATAAAGTGTCAGAGCTCTTGTGATAGATGTTTGTTTTTCCTCTGTTCCTCTCTCAAGGAACCATCTCCAGCATTTGTGGAACCCTATGGTCCCATAGAACACAGACTAAAAAACCCTGGGCTAGTAGATTTTTTCATGTAATGGCTCTGCTCCTCCCGATGAACTTCCATTGGCAGTAGCAGGACCTGTATCCCTATCTTTTATGGACCTTCAGGAAATATCTGAACTTACTTTTATTCTTTTTTTTCTTGAATTGTATTTTTATGCAACTGAATTGATTGATAATTACTTTTATTCTATTAGTGCATATGTCTCAAGTGATGATTCTCTTAAAGACAATAATATTAAATCAGTACTTGCATATGAGGAATGGTGGGGAAAAAGGATATCCTGACTGATAGAATACTGCAATGTGCTATGCATTATTTAAATAAGGTTTTGAAAATTGTCAGTAGGATAAAATGTACCACCTAAGTATTAGTAGGTGATTATTTAATAATAATAGTAAAGTTGGAAGGGACCTTGGAGGTCATCGAGTCCAACCGCCTGCTCAGGCAGGAAACCCTATATCATTTCGAATAAATGGCTGTCCAGTCTCTTCTTAAAAACCTCCAGTGTTGGAGCATTCACTGCTTCTGGAGGCAGGTTGTTCCACTGATTAATTGTTCTAACTGTTAGGAAGTTTCTTCTTATTTCTAGGTTACTTCTCTCCTTGATTAGCTTCCACCCGTTGCTTCTTGTCCTGCCTTCAGGTGCCTTGGAAAATAGCTTGACACCCTCTTCTTTGTGGCAGCCCCTGAGATATTGGAACACTGCTATCATGTCCCCCCTATTTCATAGGAAAGCTTTATCAGTAATTACACTGGGATATTTTGCATCCAATTTAGGTTGAAAATACTAGCTGCACTTTTTAGTAATTAAGGCCATACCATGTTCCCATCTCTGAGAACAATTAAATTGGCTACTGTGGAAGAAAGAATATTTTTCACCTATTAGCCCCAAACATTTGACATAAGCAGTTACCATAAGTGTCATTAAAAAACATAACTAATATAAATAAAACACTCATTCAAATTAACAGTATATACTTTAATTCAAAATATTCTAGACATAAGAAAGTACTTGTCTGCTTTCTAATATATGCAGATAAAAAGAGATCATTAACCAATTTGGGCTAACATATGCACTAGGCTAAAACCCATGCATATGTGATACATTTTTAATATATAGCAAACATCAATCTAGTTACAAGGCGAATACAATTTTTGTGATCCCATTCTTGGATATTTTGCTCTATCCATTTTTTTATAGAATATAAAAAGGATTTACATTTTAAAATAGAAACGAGAAAGACTGCAACACCAGGAAGCACTATTTTCCACAATTTATAAGGAAATAGAAACACTAAATTTGCTTATTGTAATTGTGAATAGTAAATCTGTTATGCCAATGCTATACTTAAAACTGTCTGACAACCAACAAATGTTGGTTCTTACTAAATTATCTTAACTGAAAAGCGTTAAGTACATAGATACTGCATTAATTCAATATATGTTACATACATTTAATAAGTTTTACTAAATATATTATGTAGATGATTTCCCCCTATTTATTTATTATATTACAAATTTTACTTATTTCTTTACAAATTTTGAATCTTTTGAATTTATTTTAATCTTTCATTAATAAAAATAGTATTGGTCAATACTATTAAACATGGTGTTGAGATTGATTCTCAAACTTTGTGATGTTTTGGCCTCTTCATGTAATACATATCACACACATGCACACATAATAAATTAATTGTGTGACCCTTTCCATAAATAGGCACACAAGTCCTAGAGAAAGAAAGCAAATTGATGGATGCACCTAACTGAGATGCCAAGGAAAGAATGTTCTATGCTTTGACAACAACCAAGTTGGAAGAGTCCAACAAGAATGGAATGTGCTCCAGAAAGATTCCCAGCTAGATCATTGCTGGATTTCCATTATGATGCATTCTCTTCTTGCAAGAAGTAAAAAGCAAATAAAAACTTGAGGCATAATGCCTCCTAGAAAGAAGCCCAAGAAGAGCCACCCTTGGAGTAGGATGAAGGCAAAACCACAGAAGAGTACCTTGAACCTGGCCAAGATGTTTTGAATGGTGCTCAAGAACAAGTTGGGGCTGTTACAGTTTAAGCATAAAGATTACTAAAGAAGAGACTTGATCCAATCTGGTCCAGTCTAGTGCAGCACCAATAGCATAGTGAAGGCCACTTTTATTCATGCACAATGGAAAGTATCACACAGACAAACACACACACACACAAACACACACACACCTCCACTTTGCTTGCAATCTTCAGAGATTCATATTTTATAATTTGAGAATCTCTATGTTTGGGTACTGATGACAAATCTATATTGGGGAATGACAACTCACTAATTCAAGCTGAAGTTATAGCTCCCTTAATCCATATTGCTTAATTAATTTATTTGAAACATTTCCTTACAGCTCTTCATCAAAGTTGATTCTAGAATAATTTATAAAGCCTGAATATGTGGCCTGATTTTTTAAATATGTGCAGCATATGACAGAGATTTGTGATTAGATCAGTTATATTATCCTTACCAAAAATAGAGAGTAGATTTTAGTAATGTTGGCCACAATTTCTGCATTGATAGGTTACTTTAATAATAAATAATAATCTGGCAGCTGTCCTCTTCCATTGCTGAGAATACTGTCACATACGTTCAGCTTTGAATTTATTTATTCAATTTCTTTCCATCTTCTTTTACTTCTTTTTGCCTGTTATGTATACTGTATCAGTTGCCTTAAAATATCATTTTAGCTACCTAACTCAGATCTTAGGTACAAGATGTCCTGTTTGTAATAATTATTTGACAATAAAATTTTCTAAAATTTTCATTGTAGTAACAATAATATTTTAAAAGCTATATTGGTGAAATGAATCCTATTCCTCTTCAGAATTTAATCTATCCTTTCTATTGGCATTGAATTAATTATGTTGAGTTGCCCCTTAGTTATTGGAACTGTTTGGCTAGGGTTGTTTCTGTTTGTTCTTTCTTGCAGATTCTCTAATTCACTTTATTCAGGGTTACAATCATAACAAAGATGATTTTTGCAATACATTTGAAATAGATGATGTAATTATTTGCAGCTGATTTCTGTTTCTTTAGTCTCTCTTCCTCCTTGGGTCCCTATCTTGATACTACCACAAACATCTGTGCATTGATACATACTATCCAAATCCCCAATCGGTGTTCCAAGTTCAGTTCAGTATTCAATGACAGATGACACATAAAACTGCACAAATAAACTTGATACAGCTATGCATGCAGTCACGTCTACACTGTGTTTTACAGCATTTGTTGCTCCAGTTCGTATCCAGGCATCGTAGGATGCATTAGAAAGTAATAGAAGTGAATATAAAAATAAAATGTACCCTATTTTTGCAATGTGTGTGTGGGAAGGAGAGTTTGTACCTTAATGTTGGAAATATGCAATTAAAAAAAATAAAATTCAGATACATATTAAAAACAGGTATATAAAAAAACACAATTTCATAATGCAGAGGTTTTATGTTAGCAGCAAGACCTAGTTCTTTGGACAGTCACAGGAGGATAACAACACGCTATATAGCAATTCCACCACAGAATGTAAACTGGAGATGCAGAAAGAGTTAATAGCCCTCTTATCCCTGACACTGTTTTCATCATTTTTGCTAGGATTAAATCCATTTATCTCACTCATTGGCAGGGAACATTAGCCACACCTTGCTGTCAGTGGCCTCAGAGAACAGAATCTTTCTTTCCTCAAAATTTATTTGAGAACAACAGTGCTTTTGAGATACCCTTATCTGAACACTTGCAATATTGATATGCCATACAAGGTTACCTATTACTAGCTCCTGAAGATCCCAAGAAAAAACACTAGAAATCTGAAATGTCAGATCAGCCCAGGGGCCTAACATTAGTTAACAACGTTCATTAACATATAACTGTTGGGTGGTAAAAGATTTGTGAACTTTAGAAAAAGAGGGTAGATGGTATAATTAATTTAGTTTTGTAAGGCAGGGGTTCCCAATCCCTGGTCCGTGACCAGTATCGGGCCACGGCATGCCAGCAACCAGTCTGCACAAACAAAGAAAGCCTGCACAAACAGGATGCAGGCAGCACACAAAACGATGCCTTCTCCAGTCCGGGGAAAAACCTTTCTCCAAGTAACTAGTCCCTGGTGCCCAAAAGGTTGGGGACCTCTGTTGTAAAGTATTTGTGACCCCAAGCACCTGTCTTATATTTGCTCATAAATGTGGATGTGATTCCTTGGTTGGATTAATTTGTTGGTTTGTACATGAATGAGTCGTTGCCTATAGGGATGGGAATAGTCTCTGGGAAGATTTACAAAGGCTTGATTTCCCCTTAAGGCGACAAATGGCTAGGAAAGGATGCAACTGTGCACAGAACTGTGCATATTGGCAGCTTTATGGCTTCTAAATTTTGTAGATTTATTTTAAAGATTCAGTTTAAAAGGTTATAACAGATTAAAAACTGAAGTAAGATTTATATTTAACATTATCTAAAAGTTAAACATTATATCAGTGATACATGCATATGGTTTCCTCTGCCCAGTATGCTCCAGATTTGAGGGGCCCACCATTCAGAATCTTCAGAGATGACAGGCTAACATACTATAAATCTCCAGGGTTCAAGTAAAATTAATTTATGCTTTCAAATACATTAAAACAAATTTCTCATTTCAACTATGCATATACCAAATTTCAAAAGTATTTTATAATTCAGTGATGTTTTCCATCCATATCATTATTGCAGTATAAATTGCAAGTTTACAGATTTACTCATGGGAATGAAGCATATATATTTACAGTAAAAAAGTATTTTGTAGTTTTCCAAGCAAAAAAGGAAAAATATCTCATATTCCAGAGAGTAACTATATCTGTAAATGGATGAGAGATTCAGTTCTTAAAGGCTTACTTTGAAAAAGGTTCAGTTTCTAACAAATTATTAAGTCATTCAACTGTTACATCAACAAATTTATTTTTATGCCACCTTTATTATTTTTTAAATAACTCAAGATAATAAGCATACCTAATATTCCTTCCTTCTCCTATTTTCTTCTCAAAAACAAGAAGAGGTGAGTTGGGCTGAGAGAGAATAATCAAAGTCACACAGCCAGTTTAGAAAATTTGGAGTCACTCCAGCTAAGTTAATGGTATGTTAAAGTAGTGGGTAATCAAGAAAAATCTACATAAATATTTAATTTTTCTCAAGGCAGATAGGTAGTCTCACAAATGTTTTTCTCCTTACCATTACATACTGCATTTTCTTCAAACCATCAAACAACTATAGGCAATATAAAAGCAGTTGTACATTCTTAGCTTCTCTAGGCTATTTTAAAAAAAGTAAACTAAACTTCTGAATAGTGGGAATGTCAAAATATTGAAGAGATCAGTTTTGCTCAAACTGTATTATATTTCATCTAAAAATGGTATTAATGTTTGTAGATGATAGCTTATAATTATGTCAAAATATTCTCCTACAACAAATCTCCTGGATTTTTATATTATTGTCAGGGTGCTTAGTAATTTGTTTTGAATTTTGCTGGGTGATGTTTTTGTATTGTTAGAATAGAAAGAATGTGCTACTAACATGTTCCGTTATATAACTTTCCATTATTCTGAAGTCTTCCCCATAAAATATGGTAAGCTAGGAAGACTGCAGTCTCCTAATGAGAAAATTATAGGTAGTCCTCAGCAATTGGGACCAGAATTTCCATAAACAATCATAAAGTATGTTGTCACATGATTGCATTGCTTAACAACAGCAATTCCAGCACTCTTTATTGCATTGTTATGTAAGGACATGAGTCGTTAAGTGAGTCCCAGGTAGCTTACAAGGAGACTGGCAGGCAGGGAAGTCATGAAGTCATCACAGGAGTGCTGTGACAACCATAACTTCAGGGACCAGTTGAACAATCCCCCCTTTCAGTGCCATCATAAGTTTGAATAATCATGGTAAGCAAGGGATTGTCTGTGTACAATAAAAGACCCTAATTTCCACTCCTCATCCATCTCATATTATGTCTAAGAATACACATGATCATTTCACTAAAATTATCCTTCTTGGAAAGTCACTTAAAAATAATCTATTTTTCAAACTGATGAAAATTGTGGTGGTGGTGGTGGTGGTGGTGGTGGTAGTGGTGGTGGTGGTGGTGGTGGTGAATCCATACAATGCTAATAATAATTTATGAAATCCAGGGTGACATAGGATGCAATTCATTCATGTCTTATGTCTACAGGAAAACCAGGAATGGTATACTCTATTATTGTAATAAGGTATTGTTTCAAAACCTTGAAAGCCTGACCAAGTTTTTCTCTGACCCTCCTTATATTAACAAAGTCATATAATGAGTTTCTTTCTTATGCTCTTTTCAACCTCCGGGGTTTATAATTGATTCTCCAAGTTCCTTCTAAATGGTCCTTTCACACTAAGCTCATTTTTAAATGTACACCAACTTGGGACAATCACTCAGTTCTTTCTCTTTTTTTTTTCTTTGTTACTATGTTTAAGACTCATTTTTTTTCCTCTCATTGAATGAGAAATTACATTATTACTTTATATATTACAGATTATTGTTCTTCAATAACTTTGCTTTTTTTTCCTTAGCTATAAAAATGGATGGTTACAGTTGTTTGGAGGATAGGAAAAGGATTTGACTTTTCAGATGCATATTGTTGCTATCCAAACTACAGTGATATTTGTTGAAGTGTTTTATGAATGAATAATTTGAAAAACACTTTTAAGTAAATATCATTAATACTGATCTGCAACATACATATTCCATCCTAGCATACAACAGCATTGTTTTCTCCATTATACCTAGCATTATTTGGTCATCTACATTCCACAGAGAGACAGCACTGGGAAAACATACATTCTGATAATTCTGATCAAACAAGTCTTGATCACACAATTCCAGTAAAAAAACATTCTTGTGATTATTGATGCTTACAAAAACATTTTCTCATAAATTATGAGAGAAGCCTCTCGTAATTATATTTCATTGTGATAAAAGACATCGTTACTTTTTGCATTAGGGTTTTCCTGTTGATTTTTTTGTATTTAGTGTAACCCAGGGTGTGCTTCAATTACTTCAGAGTGATAGGATTGTCATCATTCAACAAATCATTAATTATCAACCTGTCTTTAATTTAAAAAATGTAAAACTAAAAAGTGAATAAATGGAAGAAAAAAGAAAAGCAATATCGATTTAATGATTAGTTAGTGACATTCTTGTAAAATTATATGTTAATTCAATGTAGCTGGATACTACTAAATGTTAGGATAAACTGATATAAACAAAATTGATTAGTACAAATTTGCCCAATATGCCTTTCTAAAATGATTGTCT